>NC_040880.1:34758903-35067301 GCF_003676215.2 Rhopalosiphum maidis | reverse complement strand
TCATGCGGTGATAGAGTGCACGTCAATATTTTATAATTTCATACCAGAAATGCGTACAAATAAGCACCTAAAATATTTACGATTATAACAAAAAATGTATGCGTTTTCAAATTACATGTTTGTAAATTTTTCTTAAACACAAGTGTGAGATCAGATTATATAATATGTTTATACATAATATAATAATAATAATATATAGACTAGCATTTTAATCACAGCATTTATCATTTAAAATCTTCAAATTCAACGTGTGCTCGTTGGCAAGCTTGACAAGAACGTTATTACTTATTGTTATTGTCTCCCGTAAGTTTGGCGTCTAGCATAATGCTGCTTTTAGACGTAGTCCGCGGCAGCTTGTACCAACTGGGCGGCATGTACTTCAGACTCTCCTGCCTGGTGGGCGGGAATTTCGTTTCCAGCGCTTTGGTCTCTTCGGTCTTGTGACTGGAAGTGGATCCTTGTCGTATCATCTTCTTGTCGTCCGGATCGATTACGACGATCACTTCTTCAACGCACTCGTCTTCCGAGCTCGAAAAGTTCCTGAGACCCGCGCCACTCTTGTTGGAATGTGACTGACCCCAGCTCTTCTTCATGCCGTAATCCCGCTCCAATTTCCTGGTCTTCTTCTTCGACATTAGTTTTGTCAATTCGTTTTTGAACCTCGGGTGTGTGATGGCGTATATCCAAGGGTCCATGCAGCTGGCCGCTTTGCAGAACAACGCCGGGATCATCGAACTTAGCGGAGTGATGTATTCTTTCTGATCGAATACGCCCAATAGGGCTACCATAGCGTACGGTGTCCACGATACGAACCACAGCAAGATAACCCCCACTACCACGTATCCCAGTCTTATCTCCGTCTTTCTCTTTTCCTCCTCTTGACCATACCGGCTAGCAGTCATTTCACTAGTCACCCAAACCGCCCTCAGTATTTTAACGTAACAGTACGATATCGTGGTGAACGGTATGCACCACGCCGCCGTAAAGAACACCAGGATGAATCCTTTTTCTTGGTTGTCGTCCGTCAGATAGTCAAAACTGCAACTAGTTAGGTATCCTTCAGGTACGTATCGATTGTACCCCAGATCCATTACCGGTATGATTGAAAACAAAAACCCGTACATCCATATCAGGCCTATCCACACCCTTGCCCGCTGTTTGGTAGTTTTAACGGCCGCGTTAAGAGGGTGCACTATGACATAATACCGGTCTAACGATATAGCGGCTAACGTCATGATGGACACAGTTCCCGTCAAACCACCAAAAAATCCATAGATCTGACAGCCTACAAAGGAAACATTCAAAAATGTAAGTTAGATATCAAATATTAACATTGTGTCGTTATAAATACAGTATAAACTAGCTATTGAAACAAATCAGGTTTAATAATATTAAATTGAAGGTCTTGGCAAAACTTATATTTTCATAGATTATTATGACATCTAAATGATGACTACGCAGATGTTATGAGTTATTTTTGGTTATCTTGTAAAAATATTTTATCTATATTGACTGGATTATATTTATCGTTGTTTCACAATTTATTTTTCTGTTAGTGAACTTCAAGTACTCGACCATAGTTAATGTGCGAACATAACATATTTTTAATTTATTTGCCTATAAATAACGTAAGTTCAAAAGTACATTTCAAAAAGATAGAAAAAAAATTACAGTACTTATGATTTTTTTTATAAAAAAAGTATTTATGAGACAGCATATTTTTTATCATGTAATAATTATAATTCAAATACTTTTAATCTTACTTAGTAATTAAAATACAACAAATAATATTATATTCATATATAAATAATATTATCGTTTCATTTTTAAAATATTGCTTTTAATGACTTACGAATGCCATTATACACAGTTTATACTGTATATATTTTATTTTCACACAGTCTTACCTAATTTTCCTAGCGTAGGACCCTGGTAATAGCTGTTGTAGATGAATACCGGTGTTTTTGCTAGCATAATGAAATCGCTGACCGCCAAATTCATTATTAACACGTTGGCCGGCGTTTGCAACGACTTACATCTGAAAAAATCGATTGTATCGTGTTATCAAGCACGTACACAGGGGGGGAGTTGGGGTTCAAACCCTCCCCCGAAATATTTTCGAGTAATGAGAAAAAAATTGTTTTATTATGTTGCTGCACAATTTGTATTGTTAAATTTTGTAAATCCCCCCACTGACATTTTTTTTGTATACGTGCCTGCTCGTTATAATAGTGCAAAGTTTGTTTGCATGCATATTTGGATACTTTTTGATACTATATATTTTATATGTAGGACAAATATACTGTGTATGTATTATATAGTGTAGCTTATAACTTACTTGATGTACATGAAAATCACTAGTGAGTTTCCGAAACAACCGAGTACCATGATAACGGTGTACAGTAAACCGAGAATGTAGTGTGACGTAGCGTTGGGTGGCTCGAATTTGAACCAATGAATATTGATTAAATTCATGTAATCGTCCGTGTAGAACCCGTGTTCTTTCCATTTGTTGATTGGATATTTAGTTTTGAAGTCCGACATGACTTCGATTTCGTCTGTGTGATTCGAGGTGTTGACATTGGCCGTTTTTTGCACAGTGTTGCTCAGCCGTTTGTCGGGCTTTGGCCAAATCGTAACGTTACTGTATTTCAAATTGTTTTTCTGTCCGAATTTCGTAGGTTTCGTGATATTGAGTGACGGCTTGGTTGTAGCATTACCAGATTTTGGCGATTTTGGTTTTATGGTGGTCGTATGGTTTGTCTTGATAAGGTTAGAGTTGTTTCGATTTGTCGTGGTTAAGTTTCTGTTCGAAATGATCGCCAATCGTTTTGAAACATTTTTTACTGCCGTTGAATCATGGAATGTTAAACTATTATTAAGTTCTGATTTGAAGTTCCAATCGCGTGTTGGGTTTGAAACTTGGATTTGTGGCCACACTACAGATGGAACTTTGGTATTGACAGTATTGACATTTGCAGGCAATTGGACGGTTGTCAGGAAACTAGTTTCAGTTTTAATAATACTTTTACAAAAGGTAAACGTATTAAAGACAAAAAAACTTATGCATATGAAAATGCGTAGATATAATACCATGATTTGAATTTGTAACCTTGTATCTTCACATTTATGTATACATACTTACTGAAAATAAATAAATAACATAAAATAAGTAAATAAATTGAATAACAAAAATTCGAATTATATGTACCTACGTTATATTAAATATTTTTCGTATCATACTAATAAAATAATTCCTAACATTTTTACTTAAATATGTACTTGTAATTGTACTTAAATATTTTTAATCGTAAATTAAATATATGAACAATTATAACTAATAATATTACGCTGTAAACAAAGTAGAAATGCAAAAAATAAAACCAATTTTGATTAAGTGATTCATTTTAATTTTAAAATAAAAATATAATTGAAAAATCATATATTAAACAAAAATTCATAGTTTTGATTGTTATATTTATTTATACTAAAATTACCGTTTTAAAATTTGAATAATTATAACATATTATATATGCCCTTATATGTAGATCGCCTTAATGTGACGACGATTGCATAGAAAAAGTAAAAACGACAGTTTTTATATAACTTATTATGTTATAGTGTTATTACTTATTACACATAATATCGAGTGCAGCTAGATTAGATTATAAATGATTACGTAAAAAAAAAAATATATCAAAACAAATCAGCTTTTTATAGAAAGTTTACTTTAATTGATCAAAACTTTCTTTACTATTGTATACATATATTATATTATGATGATTATACGGTTGAGATAAACTAAACATATACAACCGACTTTCATCGGTGTTTTATACTATATCTGAAAGGGACACATCCCAAATTACTTTTCTACCTCTACGTGACCATGTAATGTGAAATGTGGTGAGCAATACTGAAATCCTATATATATGAATACTTTGAATTTGATGCAAACTTTGAGTATTTTGTAAAAGTATGTTTACATGACATAAATATTTTAAAGTCATTATATATTAAAGGTGCATAAAATAGTTATATTACACTTGAATTATTCGTGCAACATATATCATCAAGCACCAAGGACAGCAAATAATTAAACACAAAATATTTCATATTCTATCGCAATCATAGTCATCACGAACAGGAATACTAAACTAAACGCCCAATATTGCATGGAATTGGAATGATTCTTTCAGTTTTCATTAATTGTATTATTTGTATAAATCAAAAAAAAAAAAATAAAATTCTACAGGAAACATAATGAACAAAGTAGAGATTAGATAAATGAAATCATACATAATTATATGTAAATTGTGGATTTATCGAGTATTTTTGCAACATGGTTAATGACTATTATAAGAAATCTAGGAATCGAGAACTTTATTTATCTTAAAATAAGGTATTTTTTAAACAATATTTATTTTTTTGTGAATAATTTTTTCGTGTTAAGTATTGATTTAATAGATGTCAATAGTGTTATATCTCAATTAATAATTATTTATGCATTATACGCATAAGCATAAATCATAATTTTAAAATTTTTACTATACTTTCTTAGAGCTAAAAAAAATTGCTCACAACGAAAGTCAATAATATACCCATCCACATTGTGGAACTAGATATTCGTTATGGGACAATACTATTCGTTACTATTCAGTACCATTCTTATAATATATTTTTATTAACTATAATTTACGTTACATAGTAAACTTTAAAATAATGTAATATACAGCGAAGCTGCACCGATAATCGGATTCCGAAGGAATACAAGCAAAAAGTTTAGTATAATCATGTTTATTTATTGGGCATCAATAATAAATCATGAAATGTGACTATTGTGTTTATTTTTTTCAAACAGTTTTATTCTATAATAATATTATAAATATATAGAAGTATACATAGTATTACACTTTGCGGGAAAAAGACTTACTGAAAATCAATTCAGCGAAAGCAAGAATGAAATATATCAATAATTACACCCACTCAGTACATATTTACTTTGCTTGCTAAATTGATTTAGTAACGTATAAGTAGGTTTTCATTATCTATTATCTACATATTTTAGTTATATAAGCAATGTCACTTATTATTGCGTATATATTAATTTATTTGTCTATATTATTATTACCTATTATGTAGTTGCACACATACATATGTAATGTCTAAACAAAACTTTTTAAAGTTTATTTGCATGCTTATGACGTAGGTATGTAGTACTATTGTATAATAAAATCAATAATATTAATAAATATAACATTTTTTTTTAAAGTTTAATCTAAGTAATCCTAAGTATGCCAATTTTTTTAAATAATATGATGTTATATTAGGTACATTTGAAACAAATTATCTCTAAGGACATATTATTTTAATCTTCTAATACATTTAAATTTGTTTTTACAATAGTTATTATTAAAAGAAATTATAAACTACCTATTAAATATTTACATTCATTAAGTTCTGTTTTAAAGAGTTGACTTATTGTTCTTATATCGGTGAAAATAAATCGTCGTCTAACATCTTATTTTTACAATATTATTGGAAGCATAATAATACGATGCGACTATTTTCATATATATATTATATAATGTACATTATAAATTTGATAAAGATAGTAATTAATTGAAAAACAATTCTCTGCCACCAAAACACAAAGACTCAATTTACATGTTTTATCCTAATTCTACAAATGAGATTATTATGGAAATTAATTTTAAACGCAAAGTTCCATCACATTGTTCGGTAAACAATTTTGCATCTACTCGTAATTAAAATAAAAAAAAACATGTAATTTGATAGTAGGTGATGGTAAAGTGCACTTGTCTCACTTTGTAAACAACAATTTTCCGACACATACAAGTACACACACATATTTATGTTTTTATATTTTATGCATAACTAATTGATATTCTTTTATTATTATCCAGTGTGAATGGTGGATATAGGAACACGCAATGTTCCGAGTTCTCTTATGTGTTTGTATTTTGTCAATATTTCACATTAATGAATATGTTAATCGACAGCATGTTGAAGAATAATTTTACGATATTTTTTAGAATTCATCCGACGTATAGTATATATATTATTTAGGCTAGTCAAATATGTTAGATACGTAGTTATTATAGTTTATGTGTATACTGTAGGTAGATTTGTTAGACGTTCTTAGGATAACAGTGGCGGTTTTGGTGGTGAGGAAAATGAGAGGTGGTGCCTCACTTAAAAATTAGGGAAGAAAAGTACGTTATGTTCAAAAAATTATATAGGTACCTAATATTTATTATTTCTTTTACTTGTATAATATATTATTTAACGGTTAGAATTCAATCATAGTAAAATAAAAATAACAAATATATATTAGATTTTAATACAATAATTATTTCGTAGTTTCGTTTTGTATCAGTTTACAGAATTTATACATGTAAGTAATGTAGAATTTATTATGATTATCTGTAAATAAAAACAGTAATTATAAAATACAACATTATAAAAATAAGCAAGCACACGTATTCCATAATCCATATTATTCACTCTCCATACATAAAAGACATAACTATTGTTATTACGTATAGGTTTTATATTGATTAATTACATACTAAACTTGGTAATACAGGTAGATAACATACTATTAACTCGATTTTCGTTAAGTATATCATATATTGAAAATTTGAAATATCTAAATTCTAAATACCATGTTAAAAAATCATAATATAGAATATCCTAAAATATATTATAAGTAGTTGCATTAGTTGGTAGATACGTTATGTTGTACTTATACATTATATTTTTTTTCAGTATATTTGTTATTTGCTATTTTTACAGATAAAACTGCTGAGATGCAGCACAAATATTTGTTCTATATAATAGATTATGGTTTTATAGATTAAAATAAATTACTTTTTTTAGCACTATTACAAATAGAGTAGCAATTGCATTTTGCTTTTTCTCAGTATAATTGATACAATTTCGTGATAAATTAATAAATCCACCAATTTATTATCCAAATATTTAATAAAAAACTAATACCTATAGTCTATGTGGCTGAAAATTTAAGAATCTAAAATAACTAAAAAAATTTCATCAAGATGTAAAATAATGCATTTATAAAATGATTAAAATGCACAAAAAGTATATAGAGTATACTTAAAAAATGTTTAAAATTGAATATGTATTTGCAGTATTGTTCATAGAAATATATTATTTTAATTATTTAGCATGAATATTGAATACTTGGTGATATTGAATTTATTGATTTCATGTTGTTGAATTCAGTTTATTTGTATTCAGTGATCATTTTAAATTGTTAAGTATTAGTATTAGGTGCCCAGGAATACATTCATTGCTTCATATCAATTTTATTTGTTGTATTTTGTAGAAATATGAAATTTTAAGTGCTTAATATATTATATAGTATATACCAAATATAATGGGAATAAAAATAAAATTGTATGTTATGACTAGATAGTTATTTAGTCAAATTATATTAATTTACATTTTTCTATATTTCAGTATTCGAGTATAACTGTAGCACATAGTTAGCAGGCACTATATGCAAGATGCAAGAAGATGGATATATACGCATATTGATGAAGAGCACCCAAATAATCGATTTTTGGTCACAAGTAGTAAGCACCACTCTAATTAATTTATAAACCGTGTAAATTAATGATAACCACGCACACATATCTGAATTTAGATACATTTATATTTATAAAAGAATATTTATATCTGATCACTATATTTTTTTTTAACATTGAGTATTTGATAATTTTGTAATTCAGGTCATGCGTTTTTTAAATCGGAATACTCAAATACCAAGTGCGTATATCTTGTTATTATTATCATGATAAAATATCTGTCCCCATTTTTCCTCGTATATAGAACTTTATACATTTAAATACGTAAAGCTATATAGTAGAAATGTCGAGATCTGAGATTTCAAGAGGAAAATATCGGTTACTAATGACCCAACCACATTATTGCGAGTGCCTATTGTTTAGTATGTGAGTAGGTTAGGTTCACTTCAGTAAATAACAAATATATAAATGATGAGTTCAATAATATTTTTGCATTTTTTATTCAATTTTTCAATACATCTACAGTAGAATATTGAAGGAACTGCTTGAAATAAAAACCAAACTGAGAATAATATTTTAATGACATGCATATGTTCTTATTTATATATGTTAACATTATTGGTATCTATACAGTATAATTAAATTTTAATATTGTATATATTGATGTTATAGTTGTGTAAAAGGTACTTATAGACAAGATAGGCACGATAAGCTATAGCCAAAAGCCGATAAGAGTGTATAATATACATGAATTCAATATATTATGAATTTTTGGTTCTTATAATTATTTTTTAGTTATTTTAAAGATAATTGGTGTGTGATCTATTATTATTATTTCATAATAATGTATTGAAATTTTAAAATGGATTTTTAAATAGTTAATGTATCAATAATGGTTGTTGTTTTTAATATTCTTAAAAAGTAAATTCCAATATTAGAATCAGCAAACATTTTTTATCGTCTTATTGGTCAATATATTTATCCATAATAACAATTTTAAAATATAATATAGTAATAGTATAAAAAAAAATTTTTTATAACGAGCGTGATGTATAATATAAATCTGGAACAGTTCCAATGGAACTGATATAGTAGATTTGTATTACGAAAATATTAGAATATGGTTAAAATGTGTCAGTTGATTAGTTTTGTAGTATCATCAATTTAATTGATAACGAGAGTATATATTTTTATTTTATATGATTTCGAACGAGAGTGAGATACCCATTACGACGAAGATAGACTAGGTTTAGATTGGGATTGGTGAATGGGATCTAGTAAAAAGATAAAAAGGTAGTAGGTAGGTGAGTTGAGTCCCAGAAAAAAATATATAAATTAAAATATATGTGGTTTTTAATGTTTTTCATGTTTTAAATAAATAATATATTATGGTATAAATAATTGAATAATTTTTTTGTACGTATACTTAAATATTATGTTTTGGGTAAAAATTTAAAATGATAAACATTTAAAAATTTAAAACTTTAATATTTTATATTTATATACTTTTGAATGATTCTGTTTTGTGAATGAACTATTACAAGTACAATCTGAGACACATATTAAATTACGAAGTACCATACTAAAAAATAAAATTATGCTCGGTAAAGAAAAACACTTAAGGGAACAAATGATGAAATACTAATAATATTGTTAAATTAGAATGTGTTAATATTTTAGACCAAGGTTTATAACCGGGGCCCAGCTTGCCTACTAGTAACCAGGAACTCAACTTATCATTTTCAAAATAAACACAAATTATGACGGACCCTATAGCTTCGTTTAGATATATGAATTTCTTTCTATAGTACTTGCTACCTATCTACTTACTACAGTATGTTCATATAACCGATACTATTGTACCTATATTATACTGATGGACATTTTTTATTGATATTAAATAAAATAAATACTATCAATATTATCAATGGCGTAAAATATATAATATCTTCATAAAATAGAATTATTTCAGTTTGTTTGATGTTTGATGTTTGATGTACCGTCCACAATTATACATATAGTCACAGTGGTTGACATCACTGTAGAATAAGTAATTTTTAACTTAAGTTATTTTCAGAGGTTTTCATCAAACCGTTTTAAATAATTAATGCCTAAAATATGCTTAAATACATAATATATTATTTATGACGATGTAAAATATCATATTAATATTAATATCAAAAGAAATGTAATAGTTCCATAAAGTTCTTTAATTTGTAATGTTGATTAAAATATAATATTACTGTTAATTTTTATATTTTTTCCATTTTCCATTTTTCATTTAATATTTAAATTATTCATATAAATATTTAATTGGAATTTTTAATTAATTTATTTAGTTTATTACTAAATGCAAAATACCTATCAAGATTAATAATATCAAATATAATATTATTACGAAAAAACAAACATAAATATAAAATTAATTTCTCTGTTGAAATATATGAAAGGTATGTCGAAAATTTTATTCTGGAAATTGTAAATCTTCATAGTTGATATCAAACGCACATTTTAATACCTAATTATTCAATTTGATATATGTTTACCAGTGCCTTGTTTAAAATACATTTCAAATTTATTTATCAATGTCTAATAATTAAAAAAATTACTGGGTAATTTGCTGGATTGTAGATTTTGAATGTACATTAAACATTTAGCTTTATTAAAATTACCATTTAACTACAAACGTCCATTGGAAAAAAAAATTGTACTTATATATTTTTGGAATTTTTAAATTTTTAAAAGAATAACTTTTAAGGGATAATACATTTCAAGATGAAGAGTGAGCATACATTTTTATTAAGATTTATATATATAAAAAAAATATATGTAAATTACTATAAATAACATAAAATTAATCTTGATATTTTTAACATTACATTGGGTATAAAATATAATAATTAAAATAATTTTTAATAGTGTTTTATATTATTGGTTAATATTTTTAAATTACAATAAAATAACAAATCGTTTGAGAATAAATCGTTGACATTGCAGACATATTATTGGAGTCGTAAGTTAGAATTACACCACTGCGGCCACTGTATATTACGATTGAATCATATAACTGAATGAGAAAAAATAATACACAAAATACTAATCGAGTACCAGTATTAACAAAACAAAAAATATACTAATTAAGTTTGTGATTGGGAAAACATGGTACACTAATTATTGAGTCCACGCTTGAAAAAAGTAAAATATATTGACATTGGTATAAGTATAATTCGTGGTCCCTTCACGTGATATCATCCTTATCATTTATATGACCGCATTACACATAATGCACATATTAATCAATTTTCAAAATTATCATAAAAAACATATTTAACCGAATGTGAACAATCTTTTGTTACAGACAGCCTTAATCTTATAAAAATGGATTTAAGATGTTTTTTTCATATTTGACGGGATTTGGTTAGTATTAAAACGTGGGTTCATTGTATTATATTTTGAATTTTACTGAGCTCTATTAATATGTAACTATTAAAACAGCCCTGGAGTCAATTTGTTATAAAAGGTTTTATTTGGGTTAGTATCTAACCTATGTTGCCATAATCATAAAATCAGTGTGCACAACCTACAGCAACAGTATATTATGTAATTTGTAAGTAGCAAACTCTGATAAATGTAGCAAATATTGAAACACAGATAAATATCTTTGTTTAAATATTTGTTTAAACAAATATCTTTGTCATTGTTTATTTTCTTTTTCGAATTAAATATCTAAATCCTACCATTCACGCACACTTAATCACAATAGCCATCGAGCTCAGATAAAATTTAGTCTATTAGCATCGTATTTTACAGTAGCAAATCATGATGACAGTTGATAATCATCATTTAAGATAACTATATTAAAATGACAGCAGATATCTGCCGTACCTTTGACAAAAACCACCTTTATACGAGAATAGGAATACCAGTGAACTAAAATCATACAACTTCACTTCAATAATGAATTTATAATTATATAACACCAAGCAGAAGTTAAATAAATGCTACAATAAAATGGACGAAAAACGACAAATTGTAGCTCCAAAGCCATCTCAAATATTAGAGCATATCAAACACATGCACAGGAAAAAAGTCCAGATTGAACTATTTAAAAATTGTGTACTTCAAATTTCAAGTTTAATTTTAAGATACTTATTATATAATATTACTGTAAAAGCCCAACTAATAATGTCTTTCCACAATAATTTTAATATAATCGACTTTATTTTAATTTTAGTATAATATATTTGCGTGTATGGGATGTTTTTTTTCTCATGGTTTAGGTCATATTTTGCGTAAACTGGCTACAGACTAATATATTCGTACATAGATTTGATTCATTCTGTTTAGTTTTACGAATATAATGATGTTGTATGGCTACCGTGTGTATGAAAAACAAAGATTTGCCATTTAAACGTAGGTATATCATCGCAAGCATTAATTTACATTTATTTCGAATGACACAATACAATTTTAAATATAAAGGTATACAACATATCATATGAATAGTAAAATATATTCATTGTCATATAGAACATAACATGGAAAACACTATATAATACAAAGACGTACCTATTATAAATGTACTAATGTGAAATATCGCCCAGTTTCGCATGAATAATAGGAACCTATATGTATATAATACGCGCGACTGTGTTTTTGACATACATTATGCAGCAATGAAGGGTATAATATATGCAGTTTAATATGCTCGAAACGTGCCACATGTTATGTAAAATAAAATCTCTTCCGTAGGCAAGTGCGTATTGTTAACCATTTCTAGGGTTCAACGATATCATTAAAGGAATACATCGCACGCACTTTAAAGACTCCGTCGTATAAAATAAAAATGAACTCGCAATTATTAAGTTGATATTATATAGGTGGGCCGATATTGAAGACAAATTTAGATATTTTACAGATAATACAGAAACAGCGTTATCTAACTTTCGCGGGGCCCCGGAAGGTAAACTCACGTATGGCTTCTGATTATTATAAATACCTATACTCTGATACGGTTTCTTACTATATAAGTGAGCCAATAGAATTTTGTCATTGAACAAAATGGTAAAATACGACGAGGACGCATAATTTATTTCTTTTTTCTAACGGTGCCATCCATTTAATAATTTTTATCAAGCGATTGAACACACTATTTGATACTCGTCCAGATAAATATCAAAAATTAAATTCAAAATACATAGCAAAAGTTTGATGACACAAGAAAGAGGCGCCAGATGTAAATTGGTTTATAATATTTTAAGTCATGTAGAAGTAAAAGATGCGTTTTTAGAGTTAATGATCTGCGATATAAGCAAAGTAAAAAAATAAATAAATAATAATTGAAAAAATAAAACGAATGAATAATTAAATTTAAAAATAAATATATTATGTGGTACAAAATGCAGTTCCTTTATTAAAATAGATTATGTTGAGGCTATATCCAGAAATTTATTTAAAGGAAACTTATTAAAGCTTATCATTTCTTAACCTATTATCTTTTGACATTAATTTTATTAGAGTATAACTATTATAATTTGTGACTATGACATTGAACATTTTTATTTATACATATACATTATACACTTATTATAACTAAATTTAACAATATGTACCTAATAACCTTATATGTACCTTATATATGTACCTATATAAGTACCTAATATTATTATTAAATTTTCAGTTGACGTGTTGAATCATTCGATAAAAAATTAAATGGCATGACAACGTTGTACGTAAATTTGTTCGCTGCAGTATTAGTTTTTTTGGCAAACGGTGAGTTCTTTGTGCATTTTGAGTGTTCTTAAACGCATTTGACAAAACAGTGTGACATTATTGGTCGTAAAATTTAAATAACTGCTTTAAAAAAAAAATAGTATTATTTATTCTAATTCCTAGGTGTTCAGTATACTGGGTTACTAGATAAAAGTACTTTTGTTTTTCTTTTAATGGATTCTTATTTACGTTATTTTGCAATTGTTATTTCTATACAGTTTACAGGTAAATAATACATTTACAATCAACAGTCTTATCGAAATAAAAGAGTTATGATCTTAACTTCTCACTCGAGTGATATTTCATTGTTTGTTCAATAGTTTTGAATACTTATTGTAATCATTTAACAAAAGATAGCTTATACATTTTAGTTGAAAATGTTTTGTTGAGTAAATAAAAAATTGTTTATAACTATAATCTTAACCACCGGTGTCTAATTTTTGATAAATAACTAATCTTAGGTTAACATTTTTAGACATTTTTTATTGCTTAAAGTTTTAGCGAAAACAGTAAAGTAACCTGACATACTTTGAAATTATTGTCATTTATTATTAAAAATATAATTAGCGGCTGAATAAAAAAAAAAAAAAAAAATAGTAGATATTAGTTATAAACTTATTAACTGTGTTTAAATTGATAAATATTATTTATATTTTATTCAAAATAATTGCAGTGAACAGTGTGATGTGATCAATTAATATCCAATGTAAATTGCTTGTTCGCATATTATATACTCGAAGACCTTTTGAAAAAGTGCAATCGGTATTTTAACAATTAAAAAATATACACTATAACTATTAGAACTTAATTGAAAGTTATGATACAGCGTATTAAAAACAATTCGAGTTGTACGCCAACTATTGATATTTACACTCCTACACTTATTATTGAAAATAAATTGAACATCGTTCACGAATGAACAGAGGACAAAATAATTCACTACAATATGTCCTGAATTTCATTTAAATAATCGGAAAAATATACCATTGAAGTTAAACGGACCAAATTGTTGTACATATATATTTAAAATGGATTTACAATGCAACGTGATCGCATATTTATAATAAAAAAACTGACCTCAATAAATTATTTTCCATAGAAATATTTGTCCCAACAGTTCGACGAAAAAGGGACAAAAGTCGTACGTAAAAGTTTTTGATTTAAATGTAAAAATACAGTGTGTCCAAAATGATTGTTAGTTTTAATTACTAAATATTTTTTTGGAATTCCCTTCTATTTTAATCGAGTGTAGTGGTGAGAGGGGAAGTTAATATAAAAGGCAGTCTAGTGATGTTAATAAATAGACCTTATAAGAGGGATTAGAAATTCTGACCTACACGTAATCCATTTTGCCAGTGGACATTTTAAATGTATAATTAATAGGTACTACTTAAAAAAAAAAAGAGTTAATAGTATATACTTATGGTTTTTGTGTTTAATAATATTATTCAAGTGCAAGTGTTTTAAATTATGTTCAAACTAATATGCTAAACATAAATAATAAAAAATAGATTTGATAACTTGTATACTTTTATTAATTATATAATGACTATTTTCTTTCAATTTTACAATAAAAGTTTTCAGAAGTTTAATTACTGTATACATATTATTCTGGATTATCTACCTGCTATTACCTAAAAATTAACGCAAAAGTTACAATATTGTGTATTATAGATAAACGTCTAATTATTTTTGTATAATATGCATGTAATTTCTGAGATTAAATATTTTATCCGATCAAGAATAGAACAAGTGATTTACTAAGTCAGAATATAACATAGTTAAAGTTTTCTATTTTAAAAGCCCATGCGTCAATATATAAATATGACGTACAGTGTAATTGTCCTAACATAAATAGAATTAATCATATAAGATATTTGGTAGTTATATTCGACTAACATCTACGATGGAACATACATATTCCAGGATTAAATTCAAAATTACGTAAATTATATGCATTCTATAATATGGCAAAGCAATTTCAAAACGTACGCTGATTCAAAAATATATACTTTGCCTTATCAATAATCTATAATGGAATTTGTAATAGTGGTATGGGGGGAGCTCCACAAACGTATACTAGCGGCATACAAGTAGCACAAAATACCTCTATAATAATTATTTATCATCATAAGCCGAAGCTTTTTCCCACTACATAATTATACTTAGAAAGTCAGAAACTAAATTTTTATGCATAAAAAAATTATTCTACCTATGAAATAACTTTATTTTACCTATTCAAAATAACTTAATTCACACAGCCATTCATAACTACATAATACAACTCCCTATTCAGATAAAAAATTGTCATCAATGTATACATTTATAATATTTAAATTATTTGTAAAGATATTATTATTATTGAACAACTAACTAGTTGTGTTATGTATATTTTATCAACAGTATGTTATAATATTTATATTTTATTTTATTATTAAATTTTTCTTAAGAATTTTTTCTTTTTTTTTAGAGCTTCCCGTCTATCAAAACAACGATATTATTATCTTTAGTGATGGACGAAGCAGTGTAATAACAATAGGAATATGTATTTTCATTTTTGTAAACATCAATACTGCTAAATAAAATATGTAGATTATTATTATTATTATTATTATTATTATTGAGTACAAATTGTATTAAATGTAGGTAGATTCAGTAATATATTTAATTGTTTTTAGCCATTTTAAAAGATTTTGGATCACTAAAAGTCTTTAAATTTAATGCTTATATGGTTCTACTAATCGACCATACAAAATGGTAAATGGTTTGGTGCTAAATCGACTAAAACATAAACTAACCATGATACTTTTTAAGTAAAAATCTTTTTAAACAATTATATTATTTTCTACAGACAACATAATTATTCTACAATAATATAATACGGAACCCACATTTTTGGGTCGACTTAAGTATTAAACTTAAATGCGTTTCAATTTTTTCAATCAATTAACCTCCGTAAATTATACAAATAAAGCTCTATGATACATTAATAATTGTATTTTTTTTACGTTAAAATGCCTACTATCTCTATATTTGCTTCCATTCAATGTATATATATATATATATATATTATTAAATATATATAATGTATATGTATATATGTATGTGTTATCAATCTATACTCGAGTCTATAAGGTGTTAATTTAATAAATAAATAATCAAACTCAATCAAGCTGAAATAGAGTCTCTGGAAGATCACATTCAAAAACGTATTTAGTTTTGATTGTAATTGGCGCTACGTTTACTCTTTGCTTTTAATTGTATAGATTATACCTACATTTTCTTATTTATTTTTAGAAAAAAAACATAAATTATACATATAAGTAATATTTATTTTTTTATAAATATTTACTATTTACTTAAGAGTGCCATGATAATTAAATTTGAATAAAATGTTTACTTAATAAAAAAAAACAAATTAAATTAAAACTACAACATTAAATTGATACGTCTTTTTCTTTTCCTTTGAAATTACGAATAATGATCATAAAATCCAGTAATTTATTATTTAATAGTTTATTAATCTATGATAAAATATTCAGCTGTATTTAAAAAACGTATTAACATTGTGATTCATCTAAATGGAAAACATATTTTTTTAGATTATGAGCGAGAAAAATCTAAAACTTGTGGTAGATTTTTTATGTTAAAAAAATCATTTTTGCTTATTTTGTTTTTTGTATACTTTATTGTAAATCTATCAAACGTATAACTAAAAACTGTAAGTTCTAAATAATACTAAAATGTTTGCATTTACTTTTATTAATTCTGATGTATCCAAAAAAAAAAAAAAACGTAATAATAATAATAATAATAATATTGTTAAGGTGGTTAGAATGTATTACGGCAATGTATTTTGAGCAAAAATAATACCGTTTTGATATTGTTTTATTCCGTTCAGTGCACAAAGTTGCGAATGTCTTTGTGACGAGCACTAAAACAGTATGAACTTCCTTTACTAACACTTAACAGTTGCGTATAACGAAATTTGTAAGAGCCACATGAAGGAAAATAAGGCAAACCAAGGAAAATATAATTTTTTTAAAGTAGTTTTTCAGAAAACAGAACAATATATAATGATAAAGAAAATACGTTCAGTGCAATGTATTAAAACGTTTGAATAGGTACCTACAACCAGCACCGCACCAATGTAAAAACATCAACAGTCAACAACCGTAGTTACTCGTTTGAACCGATTAGAGCGTTACAAATGGATTAAATTATTTACAAAACAATTTAATCAAATCCGACAAAGAAACAGTTATAACACCTACTTGTTTTATACGTAATGTGAATTTGGTACATCGTTGAATTAAACATATTTCAAGGAAACTGTTCGCACAACCTTTGTATTAAATTAATACTAAACTCTATATCTGTTTGTATCTATTGTATACTTAATATCAATTTACACTATTTTCAAAATAGAACTGCGATATATTTTTATTTATTATCTTAATTCTTATTATAAAACAATAAGCAAATGCATTTATCAATATAATTTCAAGATTAAATTAAATTTGTTTATTTAGTTATTTAACAGACACAATATGCATACCTAAAAACGAATGTGATAATAAAGTTAAAAATATATACTAAGTTTTATTGATATAAAGTATATTTAAAAAATAAGATTCATGGATACGGTATTAGCTATTTTTGGTTTAAAAAGTTAAAACATACATTAGTGCTGTAACTACTCGGTTTTAAATCGTTGTTAATACTCCGTTAAAACTTAAAATTATACCTATTACCCATTTATTTTTTGAGTTAAATTTTACTAGACCATTTAGGAATTTTGGCACGAAACCAACAGCTAACTTATATGTTCTTGTGAACACGTTTAAATAATAAATTGTCGTACTTAATTTGTCATTATATAATTAGAACTTCCTTGCTAAAAGCTGATGCAATAAAGCAATGTATACTAACGTGAAAATTATGATCAGTATAAAGAAAAATTAAAATTAAATATATTTATTTTGTTATGTAGTGTGATAAATTCTATGATAACATAAACTATGAAGTAAACATAATATCCGTCTAATATAAATGAAAATCTAAATTTCAATAGTTAATCTCTAATATTTTACTATAAGTTAATTCTTACTACGTTATTCTAGGTACCTTATATTTTGTTGATAGGAGTATTGATAAAAATCTGTAAACTGATTAATAAACTGTCAATTATTGGATATATAATAATATTTAAACATATTATTTGTTTTTAGATCTTAAAGTTAAAATGTATTTTTTACGAACTATATAAACCGTTAATTTTTGGTTGGTAAAATTAATAATTTAAAAAGTATTAGACGTACTCGTACATAAAAATGATGTGTACACATAACAACTTACATGTATATTATAAATAAATGAGCATAATACATTATAAATGTTTAGCTTATTATAAAAAGTCATTTATTTTCATTTTTAATAAAAATAACAGAAAAAAAAATATTATCTGCTAATTGATGTACGATAATATGGACAACATCGTTCTACAAATTATCAAGATATTTAAGTTTATTGAAAAACAAAATATTTTTGATGATTTTCAAAGATTATTTTTAAGGACATGAAATTGTATGCCAACCATTTGAATGCGAAGACAAGTTCTCATTTCCAAAAAGTTTTGTTTTGTATTTTCAATAAACTATACTTAGTTATGGACATTTAATATTTTGGTGTTTCAATGTTATGAAATTACAAAATTATAACATTTCTAAAACCACTGTTAATATAATATAATTTAAATGTTTAAACTACAAAAAATAATTTTGTTGAAACGATTACGATCTTCAAAAATCCAATATATAAAATATTCGTATTATATCGAAATTGTTTTTTTTTAACCAGCACTACTTTATTTGAACGGGTATTGTTCTTTACAAATTATTTATTAACTATATAATTCTATAATAATAATTTAAAATGTAAGCAAAATGTCAGGTTAAACAATTTATGTGCCAAGCTATATTACATATATATATTTTTCAGTATGGTTGAGTATATATAGATGTAATTTAAACACATACAAAAAATAAATAAGTTAATTAAATAAGCTATGCACGATAATTGAGAAAAAAGGAATACCAAAATAACAAATTATATTCTGTTTAATAGTCCATATTCTAGTCATAAGATTCATTTAAATATAAATATGGATTAATAATGTAACCTAATCTGATATCTCTATAACAAGAGACTAGGTATTTTATTAACTTGCCTGTAACAAACTTCTTTCACAGTTCGTCTTTGTCTTTTGACAACAAATAAGTTTTATCTTATTATGCTCCCTTTTATAGTATAGGTACTTACTAAAGTACGTAACCCTGCAGGAGTTATATTATGGGCAATCACGTAATGTCTGATCAGTAAAAATTATAAATGTATTAATGCGTTGAAAAAAAAGTTTAGGAATTACCTCTTTAATAAGTATCGTATACCGTACTAAAATTATTCGGAATACTGTCTGCACTTGAGAAACTGGGTTGATTTGCATAATATATTAAATAACAGTTCTAAATTTAACCAAAAGTTATATAATTTAAAAAATACCAAAAAGAGCGCAGTATAATTGAGTATTTACTCAGCTTATCCTAGATTAGGATTCAGAATAATGCTTTATATTGTTATATTTATTATGTATTATGAAAAAAATGATAAATCATAGAATTGGAAAAATAAATCTGAGTGGAGTTAAATTAATTTGAAATTACATTTAAACAAATTAAAAACGTCATCGTAAAATTTTTTTTTGAAAAATTTTAAATATTTAAAAAAATGTACCTATCAATCATTTTTGAGATTTTAAAAATTATTGTTTGATTGATATTATAAACGCGCAATATTGAATTTTTTGTTTCTTAAAAAACAATTTTTTTAAGCTATATTTTTAGTATAGGAAAATATTATTACCAGATCATAATTTATTTTTGTTTTTAAACTTAACATTTAAATCACAATCAATGATAAACTTTAAATGTTATGTTATATTATCAATTATCGGGGGCGAATATGACGATGAACGCAAGAATATCTCAGTTAATCATATAATTTCAAACACTTAAATACAGCTCACTTGTCAATTTCAGTACTACATTTAAGTACAATTAATTTAAAATTTTAGTTAGTATATAATCATGAATTTGAAATCATTGTATAGTAATTTGAATTTTTGTTTTACAAAATTCATTTTAAAAGTACATTAAAACTTTCAACTTTGATTTAAACTTTTAAATATTTTAAATTTTATATAGAAAAATGTAATTTTTATGTATATTCGTGTATGAATTAAATATAATTTCGTAATATATTTTTACAATAGGCTATGTTATTATTACTAATTTAAGTGTAATACCATTTTAGCTTTCGCTTGTAATATATTATAATATAAGGTAACTGAAAAGGAAAATTTAAAAAAAAAAAATCCCCTTTATACAATTAATGTATGCTCGATATAACAAAAGCTATAACATATTTAGAATGGTTTTAAAATGAATTTTTTTAAATGTTTGGGTATAGTAAAGTTCGTCATATATACCTACGTTATTATAAGTATATTATAGAATATGCGTTATGTATATATCGTATATATTACGTTGAAATTGCAGAGTCGTTAATACTTAATAGAATTATAAATTAATACTACATGTGTGTTATTAGAAAATAATAATTATTTTGCATTCATATTAGCAAACATGACAGTGAAATTAAATTGGTTTAAATTAATATTGTATTGTATGATTGAAATAAACTAGAATAAAAATAAATTGTTTTATAATAAAATACTTGTGTACTGTGACTCATTACTGTTATTAAACTTTGGAATTTATTAGTATGCCACGCTATCTATTTGGGCTATGGAAGTTAATGGTTTGTTTGATTAAAGTAATAAAGTTTAATTTTTGGTCGACAAGTGCTTAATATAGTTTTTGAATTGTATGTTATTTCACCCTTAGTTTAAGGGAAATAGAATAAATTGGTATTGTCTATATATAAATATATGTTTGATATTTAATATATTTTAGAAATCAATACGAAATCGTCTAAGTTATATTCAAACAGATTTCTTTCATAAATATTTATGTATTCTATATTATACAATACCCTCAATATATACATTTTTATGCTCGAATAATATAAATAATTTTTTTGATAAAGAGGATTTATTATAGTATTTTCTGCGATTTGCATTAATCTTTAAGGACGATAAACACAATTATAATCTTGTCGAGAATCAAAGAACGGTAAAATAAAAAAAAAAACATTTTTTTATAGTTTTTATTTGAAATATTGTTGAAACTCAACTATTTTAAAAAAATTATCAAAGGCCTTCAGAATAGATTTAATTATTTGTATACATAATTCATACATACATATTTTATAATATTATAAAGTACCTTTTTATTGGTTTAGAATGTTGAATTATTAATATGAGTATTATTTCATCAAATTCAAAGTGGACTTAAGTTTTAATTTTATTTCTAATACAAAACAAAAATCATTGTCATAAATAATTTTATTATTAATTGATTATTGATACTAATTTATTAAATACCACAATTTATGAATCATTAATTTTAGTGTGATAGGTATATGAAATAAATGGTATTCACAGATATTATTATGAAGAAAAAAAGTTTAAAGTTGAAACTAATGCATAAATATCTATAATCATAAATACATAATATACCATGACAAATTATTAGATATGCAAGTCTTATGCAATATATCGTATGGTCAATGGAAAATCGGACACGACAAATGTTCAATTACCATCCAATATAAACAGTTTCTGTTATGTTTCAGTACATATTATAATAATTTTTTGAAAATTAATTGTTAAAATAACTTTAACGATAGTATCTAAGTATAAATAATAATAATAATTTAAATTCTATATTCTAATATAATATTATACGCAGATTTGCAGTCTATTTAAATCAAGAGGTTGGCTTTAGATAATTATGTGTATAGAAACAATAAATATATGATACGTATTACATATACAGATGCAGATTATTTCATAATTGCTAACTTGATTAACTTAACTAATATTAAAGTTTCCATAGTTTCAAAATATACGAACATCATAAACACGCATGTACATTTAACTTTGTTTCTGATGAATAATTTAATAATAATTTGATAATCGTAAATGGACATTCACATTATATGATAAATTGTTCAAAATTTAAAAATGTATTAAATATAAATATAAATTGTTTTTTTATTAATAATTGAACTGTATATTATGTTTTTTTTTTAATTTTTAAGAATTATAGTTCTGTAGTAATTGTCACGATAATACTTCAATTTCACAGAAGCCAAGTTTAGTTTTAATGAAAGAAAATGTTATGCTGAACACAATAATATATTTTATTAGTTTTTATATAAATTAAAAATGCATTTTAATTATACGCGTAGTAATGTTGAAGCGCAGGTGAAGTTTAGTGTTTACGTTTAAGTTATTAAAATCACAACGGGTATTACTACGAAAATATTTATATTTATTTGACTTCAGAACTAAATTATATGATAGACAATAAAACATTAATACTATTTATATATATATATATATATCTTGTATTATGATTTAGAAATAGGTACACATAATAATGATTTCTTGATAATTAAAATGTAGTATAATTATTATTAAATACTCCTACCTAATGAAACAAAATGAGATTGTTAAGAACCAACTGTCGAGTAAGATAAATTAATTATTAAAAGTAAGAACATATTATATTGAATAATTAAAAATAAAATAAAATTGTATAGTAAAATACACATACTACAATGAGTAATCTGTACATCGTATATCGTGTATTATTTCATCAATATTATAAAAATAATAGGTAAATATATAATAAATAGCAATTAAATTAATTAAATGTCTAAGTTTTCTGTAATTATACTTTATTAACAGTCCTTTGTCATTAATGTCTATGAAAACATCGTGAAAACTTATTTGTCAATACAGGGTTATCACAAAAGGTCAAGATTTTTTTCACGAAATATTAAATTTTCAAAATGGCTTCCGATGCATCTAATACATGTACACTTAACAAATATTGTGTGCAATTATATTATAATTGTTAAGTTTTAAATTGTTGGCATCGATAAGTTTTAAAACACTAATATTTTAAATTGTGTTTAGTAGAATTCATTTAGAACAGGAATACGAATAAAATAACATTTTCTGTAAAAGTATACATATAATATAAATAATATAAACCCCGTATGATAGGAATAAATAATTATGCAAATCGGAAATATATTTGCAACATTAATGTATTATTTCATATATACACCAGTAATTACTTCATCGTTATTTTAATTTAAATCTGAATTTTTTATGCGATAAGTTAACATTATATATATTTTTTTAAGCATCATTATTATGACTTCATTATTTATGTCATGTATTCATACAATACCAATATATTTTTTTTTTAAATATGAGATGCAATTCTATCAGAGATACAGTTTTTAATATTTTATAGAAAACAATTAGACAAGTATACACTGATAATATTGTTTAAACCTTATTTGAAATGTCAAAAAATTGTTTTTAAAAATGGTTCTCAAAGATAAATATAGCCAGTGGCTTATTATGGGAATGCTAGTTGAAATCTTATTCTATTTTTTCTCTCTTTTTTTTTTTTATTTGCTGTTATTTTTTAATATAATAACTTATATTTATTTAGGGACAACTTAAGAACGTGGAACTTTTAGAGCATACATTGTATAACTTTTGAAGTAATAGTCATCACAATATGATTGATTTTTAAGTTTATGTTTTAGTCATTCAGGTATTATCGTCAAACGCTGCATTTGATTTAGAGCACACACAATTTACTGGCAAAGTGAGGAAAATACGGTCAATAATGTTGGGCAATACCTATGTATATTGAACACTAAAATACAGGTAAACGATTTGTGTTTGACCATCGTCATATTATTTATTGGGTGATTTTTGAAGAATCTGCATTTTTCCTTTAATAATAAGTATATCCGAATTTTATTTTAGATTCTGAACGGTAAAAAATGTATTGATTTTACAATAATGTATGTTTTTTTAAATTTTTTTTTTTGTCTGTCATGTTTTGGAGTGGAAATAATACTTTTTGACTTCAGCCCATTATTGAAAAGGAAAATGAATCTAGTTGATATGTTGGGGGATCAAAAGTAAAAATGTCCAGCAGTTTTCAAAAGCGTCAGAAAAAACTGTAAAAAAGTAACCGAAAAACGGGAATTTTTACGCTTAATCTGTTTTCGACTAAATCAATTTTTTTAATTGTGATGTAACTCAAAAATGAATCATTATAAATACTTAAAGTTTTCACCAAATGTTTATATTAGCATTATCTGTTTAGAATTAAATTTTCAAAATATATTAACTTTTTTAAGCTATTTATAAACAATTTAAATTTTAAGTGTTTTTTTTTTGAAATGCCGATAATTTATTTCTTTACAAATTATAATTATAAATATCTAATACATAAATAACATCTTTATGGTTCAAGATCTAAATCGATATAATTTTATATTAGTATTGGTCGATGGCTAAATAGTAAATAGGACATAGGTCCCATAAATATATCGTAACCGCGCGTGGGGCATATCCTACCTGTATAAATTTATTTTAATATTTTAATGACGAAAAATAAGATTTAAATTAAAATAATGTTTTTTTTTATGTTAACAATAATAATAATTTATTGTTTAAAGTTTTTCGAAAATGTCCATTAAACACCTACATTTACATTAAAATATTAAATATGCAGTTAAAATCATCAAAAGTAAATAAAATATAAAAATATACACAAACTAATTTTTTTATTTTAAATGTCTATACTATCAACCGGAATAAATATGAGTTTTTGTATAAATCTATGCTATATTATCATTACTGTGGGCGAGTGGTTATGTCTTGGTTTTGGTATAAAAATATTTTAAAAACATAATTAGTATAACATAGTATTGTTAGCCGTGTCAGAAGTATCTATAATTTATGTATCGTTCGTATTAACGTTGTAACAACTATTATAGACAATTTAAGTTCGAGAAAAACTATTTTTAGTTATATCTAAATATCATTTTTTTTATTACATACTTAATCGTATAAATTATTTTGTACTATATCATATATTACTATTATTTTATTATTTATATCAAGGGTGGCAACTGGCGGCCCGCGCTATATTTTCAAATTACATCATACAATTTCAAAGTCAATCTTCTATACTCTATGCTACGGCTATGCTAAATTAAAATGCATATTTTGAATGACTTTTTTTGTATATATATAAACAATATATATATATATATATTTGTATTATCAAGCGATTCCAATATTTTTATTACGACTTTGTAACGATAGTTGTCCATAAATCATTTAAATCAATTACATTAAGTGATGCATATAATAATATAATTTAATAAAGGGACATGCGAAAAGAAAATCGATATATGTTATTACTTGATCAGAAACTTAAAAGTGAATTGTTCTTCGGTACAGTAAAGTATGTAGGTAACTTATTTTAATATTTTAAATTAAAAAAATTTAATCCCCATCCCACCATTAGAAAATCGTGCATACTATATTACTATGTGCCTTAGTGTAATGTGGTATCACGGCGCAAAATTTGAAAAGTGGACTTGCGTAATACTTAATAATATGATATAATGAGAAGCTCGAAAGAAAGAAAAAATGAATCGGTGACCGAGAAGTAGTAATACGTATTAGTGGACGATTATGCGGTAGCGTAGTCACGAAAGGGTATTATTATTATTATTATTATTGAATATTATAGCTTTAACAGATGTCCGTTAAGTCGTCATTGGCAAATTATGCTCGGACAACATAGTAAATAAATAACATTAAACATTTTCTAAGGATTTATCGGGTTATTTAGACTTATAGACTATAGTTGTCGCCTCCTGTGAAGGTATATAGAACGTTGACATTGTGCGATTCCAAAAAAAAAAATTGTACAAATATATTTGGATGAATTCTCTAGATATTTAAAAAGTATTTTTGGATTATGCTAGTAATCCTGTTGCTTTAAATTCAAAGGAAGTCTCAAGTTATACCACAGCACTGGTAATGATAATATAATAATATTTATTCATATTTTCCAATAACTTATTTTACTTATTTCATTTTTATAGTTTGTAATGTTTGTATGTAAAATAAAAATTGAAACGTTTAATAACAGTGTATAATTTAACTTTTGTGGTACACGCCCGTTTTTATTTTAGGAAGATTTGTTTATCTATTATAGGAATATTATAATTATCCTTGCAGTATCATTATTATTCGAGCATGCGCGGGTTTTGTAAACAAGCGATATGTATACGTATAACACTGCTGCGCGGCGTAAGTGCGTGACGCCACAGTCTTCAAAAAATCACAACCGACTAGTTGTCCGCAATCATTCTGTACGGGTTTATTTATATAGATCTCGCACTCCCATACCGTTGTCTTCCGATATTTACATCATCAGCCATCGCGCACTCGTACAGGACGTACAAATTTAATGCTCGGCGACGAGTAAATAATACATTCATGCGCCTATAACGCATGGCACACGTAATACGTCACTGTAATATAACAACCGTATTTATCCCCATTCCCTTCCCCCCCAGCTAAATTAATAAATAGTGCAAACATTAAAATTCGATAATTATTTTAAACGCTTATTTTTATATTTCTTTTAACTGTAATATCTTGTAATTAAATCTGGAAAAAATAACATTTTAAAAGTAAAAACTTTAAGATAATCAATAAACAGGTAGAATAAATCCAAATAGTGAAACAATTAATACGGACAGCTAATACGATTTAATAGATTACATCATTACAGATGAAAACACGAAAACAATTGTATACTTGAGTTACATTATTTTTCTCTAAACAATTTTTATATAATCGGTTAAAACAAATTAAAGTTAGTCTAAAATTGTTTTATAAAAAGAGTATGCTTAACCTAGTTATTTAGAATTTCTCCAGTGTCTATAATAAGCATGGTAACAATTGATAAAAATACTTAGTGTATTGGTTGTGGTGTTAAATAAGAATTTTGAAGAAGTAAGACATTTCAGGGGGTCCCCGCATACGCATTTTATTGTAGTAGTATTACAATGGCGACGACAATGCTGTCTTGCAGGCGACGATTTGTCGTTTTGCCACCATTTCAGGAATCAGGATGTGAAACTCAATGGGTCGAAATTGAAAAACAAAAAAAAAAAAAAAAAACGAAAACGAAAGAGAAATTGAGAGTATATAACAGATAACTTTATAAGAAAAAAGTTATTTCGTCGAATAAACTATATAATATATATATATATGTTATTATTGTTATAGGAGTGTTCGAGGACAAATTGGATGACTACGTATATGATATATACAAGTTGACATGTGAGTAATATGTCATCGAATGCACAATAATAACTAGTCCTGTATGAAAACGGTAGTATACAATCTCATGATCATGGGCGATGCGGGGGTGTACCTAAATCAATTTTGTCGACCGCGATACATAGCATAAGTGCAATTGCAGATGCATAATATTATATTATATATAGTAGGAGATTATAATATCCATGTCATTAGAACAGTCTGTTTATTGTTAATATTTGACATTTTTAACGCATAATTTCTATAAATGTCGTGCAATATTTACTATAATATCGTGACGTATAACATGGGTAGATTGAAAAAAAAATGAACCCAAGTAAATTACATTTCATATTGTTGTATTTGCTATTGCTGGATACCAGCTCATAAAAGAAGATTTAACAAACTGACTCGCTGTACACAGTACCGCAGTGTGCTACCGGTGTTTTCGTTTGTACCTACGCAATATGAATTCGTATTGACTATCTTTTATTTTTTTTTTAAAAAGTGTCTGATTTTTCAATATGACATTTTTTATTATTATTATTATTAATTAATAATAATAATTATTATTCTATACATTTACGTTTTGCCAAGAAATACTGAACGAGGCAAATAATTTTGTCACCGATGCCAATGCGACAACCGATTTAAACGGACATGTGGCTGTAAACGTACATTGATGTTTTAATTTCTTCACGCACGATGAACATAATATTTTATAAATGTGATTAAAAGTAGTAAATGTTATTACCGAGTAAAGAATTAAAATAATGTTATTTGATACTGCCAATTATTGCGAAGCCCTATCAAGCATTCAGACGTGTGATTATAATAATACTATTATAGCTATGTTGTTATCCGTTTTTCAAACCACGATTTTCATCCGAGTGACATTTTCTACATTTTGAATGGTATTATGAACTACGCATATGCCGTTCTGTATTAAAACCCAATAATAAGATGTGAAAAAACAGTTCAAATTATACGTATAATGGTTTAAAAACAATTTTACACTCAATAATCGCGCAACACCTCACGTGTGAAGAGTGATTTGACTAAAAATGATTTTTTCTAAATATATGGTTAAATTTGTTTATTTATTATATTTATTTGAAATATGATTCTTTCTTATACTAAAACTATACAACAATAAATATTAAACCCGTCTATTCATATTTATTGAATAATCTTAACTTGTAAAAATATTTGATATAGGTGTATTAGGCTTGTACGTATATATAGGTAATATAATTAATATGTTCAAAAACTTTAATACTTCAGTAGGTACCAATAAATATATTGGATTTAAAAATTAAATTAAATTAATTGATTTGGTAATTATCTACATAAAACTATTTTATTCTTTTAAATATAACTCAAAGGCTCGTAAATACTAAGTTCTTTTAGCTGACATATAATATTGTTAACTGCAATTTATAAAAATATTAACAAATAATTATGGTATCATAAATTGAACTAAATAGTAGACTAGTATAAAATGTTTAAATATTTTTAAAGTCAAAATTAATCTCTATTTTGAGTTTTATAGTAATAAAATGATTAGAAAAATGAATATGAGAACATTTTGTTATAACACTTCTTACGAAGGTATATTTTACATTGTTATTCATAATCTAACTATAGACAAACAGACGAGACGTCCAGATTAGAATTGACCTGCAGCTAAAATAGATAAATATGATCGTTGTATTTGTTGAACATTCAAAATCTAAACATTTTTAGAAATATGACTTTTATACTATATTTATTTTATGTGTTGTCAATTTACATTTTTTAAATATCAATATTATATTATAAACTCAATATAATTTTTAGTTTCGAAAATTAAATAAAAATCATTATAAAAAATTCCTGTTTTATAATAATTCGTTTACTACATAATATTTACTGTTTATAAAATATTTTTAAAATATTTACCAAATTAGGTAAAATATTTTATACTTGAATAATATCTATAATATTTTTTTTTCTAAAGTATCATATTATTTTTGTCAAATTGAATTTCAATATCCTTGAAATTTCGAAACCAGCACATTTATTCAAGTACGGATATACTCACCATTTTATTAATGAATATGTTTAGTTAAACAACCCATCAAAATATTATTATAGACAGGGAGATTAGTTGTAGTAGTAATTTAATGATCAATAAATATTTGGTTGATAAAGTTCGATACATTTAAACTGCGAAGACACATATCATTAATGTTATTGCTGTTTGTACAACGCGTTCTAAGGGGAGGTGCTTCTTTGAGCAGAAAGATTACTTACAATTAGTAAATAATCTTGAGACAAGTGCACCTCATAAGTATAAAATGCATATTCTTATTAAACAGGCTGTCTATTTTAAATGTAGTTAAGTACTACAATTATTAATCACCATGTTAATACAACTTTTGAAAAAAATGTTTTTGTACAATTTACAGTACTTTAGCAAGTATCTTTACGCCAGTCTATGTTAGGATTTGGTCATTTATTGAACTTAGAATTACTTTCAATAAAAAAAAAAAAAAAACACTTAAAAAATTATTAATACTTCTTATTTCACCACGATTATTGCACAGCTTCATACAAGGTTGTTTATACATGGCCCGTTACAATAAAAATATGAATTAACGTTAAAAAAAAAAATAAAAATAAATTTATTTTTCATAGTTAGTCTTCAAAGTTCAAAGTTTGTGTTAAAAGTTGATACTTGTATTATATTTTCATATTTAGCACAAATTAATCGTGAATTATAATGTAAGGAATAAGGCCTATTACTTTTGAAGATTTAGGTATTAAATTAATTTAAAAATGATCAGTTGAAACTAAATTCATATCGATGATACGCGCTATTTACAAGTGAGTAATATTTATAATTCCAGGGAACATTATTATATAATTATACAACATCTTATAATATAGTTGATTATTACGAAATTGAAATTAATGTTGGTAGGCGTATATTTTTTATTGTACGTTAGTGGATCTATTATGTACATTTTGTAATGTGCATATTAATAGTACAAGATTGTACATGACTAAAGTTATGTACGAGTATATATGTATAATAGTGGTCGCGTACAGTTATTAGTTCATATAATTATTAATGATACGTACAGTACTTACTAGGCTACTATCTGTATAGAATCTGATGAAATGTTAAAATAATAACATTACAAAAAAATGTAAGACAATTATAAAATCAAAATGATAGTTAATTTTGTTATAATATGTTATATGTATTAATAATAATATGCGATGTACTTTGTATCTAGTTAAATTACTCGTTTACTCGGCAGTTAAACATAGGTATACTATACAATCATTCTATCTTTAGATGGGTAGTTAAATATAAGAAAAATATATATTTTGTTCTATTTAACCATATATCTCTTTATTAATAGATTATTATTAATGTAAAATTATAATATCATCAAGTCAAGTTGTATAGTTAACCTCGAAAGATATTTCACTATATATGCTTATAAAAATATGTATTATATTCTGCTTCATTATTTAAAAAGGAATGAGCGCTTGTCGTCACATATTATATATTTCAATATGTTGCTGGTAACATTAAGGGAAATATTTTTGTTAAAAGTTTGGTTGTGTGTATATTACAGCAAAATTAGTATAAAATATCTATAAAACGATAGAGCACAAAAAATGTATATGGGTATGTCAATAATAATTTAAAAACCACGTGTCTAATCGAATGAAACATTTCATAAAAATTAAATTATTTTTATTTTTATTTTTTTGCTATTGTTATTGTAGGTTAGGTTACTTATATTTAAAACAGCGGTAATATTTCGAATTAAATTGATAAATTAAATCATATAATTTTCTCATAAGTTATGATCGAGTATATTAATGATCCAAATTAAAAAATATTTCAATGGTTAACATTAATTTACTATTGCTTAATAGCTATATATATATATATATATATATATATATACGGAGCAAACAGCGTATTAACTTGGAAAATAATTTAACAGTTAACACTATATTTTCTATATTATAAGTTAATAATATGAATATATGATAATTTACTAAGTTCAAATTTGACGATAAACACACGTAAGTACAACACTAGGTACGACAGCGTTTCAATAAAAATCTGGTCCTGGGTTTTTTTTTTATGTCTGAAGATATGCGAGTAAGATAAGTTCCGTGACTTGGTAGGGAGAGGATATGCCACCTGATTGCTATCACGCCACTACCTATTTATTGTTTCCTCGACCATGTGATGCCGAAAGATGTGAAGGGAATAAGAACGGGATCATTCTGGAATATTATGTAAAAAGTTAAAGAATATTCGGTTTTAGTTGTCTATAATACGTATTGAAATTAAATGCACACATTATACGTATCGGTATAAACTAGTGAAATTTATGTGGAGTTAACAAACATTAGAGTTTAGTAATTTGCCTAAATTGTATTTTTATAGACAACATTTAATGAATATAAATTTTTAACAAGAATACTAATAGTTACTATTTAGTGCAAAATCGAAAATTTTCAGGAACCTATCTCATTAAAATAATATAATATTGTGTATCTATTAAAAATTATATTGTACTATTAACAATACTGATTATACATAACTTTTTTTTTTTATCGCGTTTCGTGTTTGATACTTCCAAACATAGAATATATTATTAGTTACAATTTTGTAGTTTCCATATTTTCCGTAAGAATGCAGGATAATTATAAAATAACTGGAAATTTGATTGTTTATTTAACAAAGTTAAAGTTTTTATTATATAGTTAATAAATTCGTCTATATAATATTAAGTCGGTGCCTTAATCGAAATGTTACTAATTTTATAATAATAATATTCGTTAATATTGGACACATTTAAGCGTATTAAATATTAATTAGCCATTTCTCAGATAGGTAACTTATACCAGGTATATATTAAATGATACATGACGTGTACCTGATTTTAAGTAATTTTAAACCTATTTTGGTCAAACGATTAGCAATGAACCTGTAGATGAAACGTATAAAAAGAATACCTAATCAATATATATATATGTATTATGTATCTACAATCTGTGAAACTAAAAAAATAAGTAAATTTGGTAAGTAATTATAAAAGCTAGTTGATGTGATAAAAGAGGATACCAAATATACTTCTGTTTGCTTATGATTTATATGACTAACTTTTTTTTGTTCTTTAATTATTTAGATTGTGTGACCAATGTTAAGGAAATTAACAACAAATACATATTTTACTATGGCATCTGCTGATTAAAATTTTATTAAGTAATTAAAATAACAATTTAACATAAATATAAAGTACACAAAATGTATTCTGATTTGTTTGAGCTCGATGAGTATAGCCAAAATTATTTAATTGCTTTATTTTATTAAATTGCATTATGATAATATATTTTTTATTACATCAACAGTAGTTTGTTATATTTGTTATTTTTTAAATTGTTTTATAATCATAGTACAATTATATAGTGATATTATTATATATTATTTAATACTTTGATTTGTTTTTACGAGTATTATAATAACTGGTACCTGCTGATGCTTTTAAAAAAAAAATATGCTTTGTACTTTTAATTAAATTCGAAAACACTACATTTAAATGATACAACTATAATAAAGCACGTTATTTAAAAATTATTTGAATGAGTAAATAATTTTAATTAATTTGTCTGACTTGTGCAAGGATTCAGGGAAAATTAAATATTGTGAAACGACTATAATTACATATTTTTATAAAATATATTGTACAAAGATCATTGTTTAAGTATTATAGTAATAAACGCAAGTATAATTTGTGGATTATTATTATTCATAGTTGTAACTATATATATTCCAGTAATATGACACCAATATTGAAATATGATGCCAAATGTCTTCAAGGTAGGAATCAAAGAAGAAGTTAATTGGATTTATAATGTCAACACGCAACTTGTCTTAGGAAAGTTACTAGCACCTATTTAAGGATCACTAATTGATCCTTTTCTATTATGTGTTTTTAAAGTTATTTTTTATATATATATATTGTATTAATTTTAATATTTAAGCTTAATAACAAAACAATAATTATAATGTAAATTAGTGAATAAATAAGTTATATAATATACATATCTACCTACCTACTATAAATTTAGATGGAAATTGTACAAGAAAAGAATAAGTGTACAAATAAATAAATTTAAAAGAAGCATCATAAAATTAAAATTTCATTAAGAGATGATGAATGTATGCTTCGAGTTCATTATACAAAAAGTTATAGTAAAAATAAATGTAAGGGAGTGACAGTTGAGCAAAACGTTAGATTTCGAAGAGGGATAGCTAAGGTTCAAGATATAAAAGGCTGCATATTTCCAAAGAAAATTAGATCCGCATTGAAAAAGAAGTAAAAGTTAAGCAAAAGAATATTGGTTCAATGATAAATGTTTTTGATTTCAATTTCAAAAACGTATTTAAAATTAGAATTACTTTAAAATAGTTTGGTTACTTGACAAGATATTAATTTAAAACTATTATAAACTGTATTATTTACTATTATAAACAGATTTACGTACAATTTTAAAACGAAATTGCACGTCAAAGGTCAAACATCAGTTTTGATACGATTATTCATATATTCAATGCATTTAAAATAATATTCACTCATTAGTCGTTACACTTTAGAGTCCTTAAGTCTCATATAAATGCTGATTTCATCAGTAAATTCTAATGCAATGACCTAAAACTTTAGATTTCTGTGAATGCAGAATTTATCAATTATTTTAATTTAATTTAAAATAGTAATACACTAATACACCAATACAATATTGTGTAAAAACGAACGAAAGGAGGACGCAGTATCTATCAAGGGAAAATACCAATATCCTGTTTTTATTAACATTGTTTTAACAATGCCTATTTAATGCTTTTGGACGCTAATCAAGCCATAATAGTATTATATGAATTACATAGTTAATTTTAATAGGTAGCTGGAGAGACGTTGGAACATAGTTCGTTTGGTTAATCATCGATTTAATTGATGTTTGGTATACAGTTAAATTGAGAATGTTAAAATGAATTTATTTTACGATTTTTCAGTATTGCAAACTATTTTGACTGCTGTTTATTAAACGTATCGTCCAAGTACAAATAAAGGAAACACTTGATTCATTTACGAGTTATTTTTTGTGTTTATTTATTATTTCATAAGTGAATTAAATATATACACAGCTTTGGTTATTTTTGCATTTTTACAATTATAATAATTTATAACTGCAGGGTATTTTTTTGAATTTCTAATTTGCATAAAAAAATTTCATAAGCTATAAGATGTATAAATATCTTATCATTTCTGGATTACTTTTCTTTAGATATTTAAATAATTAATATACAATTTTTCAGGTACTCAATATACGTTTAAATCTACATTATATTCAAAAATATTTATTTCAAATATTGATATACTGTTTTACAAAGAAATTATGACAAAAAAATTCTATAATTAACTACTAAGTTAGTTAAAAGTTTACATATTTTTTTAGTATTTTGACATTATTAAACTAAAATAAGAAAAAAAAAATATTAATAAAATTTAATTTTTCTTAAATGCAAAATAGTATTGAAATTATTTAGGTAGGTCTTAAAAGGAAAAAGAAGAATATTTTTATTAGTAAAATACTTATAATTTTTTTTTTTGTAACATTGTAATTGTTGAAACACGTTTATATTGATTAATTATAGTTAACATAACTTAAGAGTTAAAAATAACTGCAGGAAACTATGTGATAGAAAATATAACTTTTATCGCAAAACTTGAATTTTATTATTTAAATTTTTATTCATTTATGCCAGTCTTAGTACATAATATGGCAGGGCAAAGAAATCTCCAAGTGGTGGGCAGAGGAGTATTACGTTATGCGTACTTATACCACTTATACCCAAGTAAATGTTTAGCTAGCTACCTATAGTCTACCTTAATGTCTATTAATCACACTGGAAAAAATATATAACAGTCTACAAAAAAAGGAATCTAATTAAATGATAATAAACTACAATTTAAACTAAAAATCAAAAATATATCCTAGCGATTGTTCTGTTTAGGGTATCATTATTATTATTATTTTTTTAATATGAATTGTGAATTACTCAATAATAATCAAAAATGTATACCTAGTAGTAATTATTACTTATGTATCATACCTGTTTTTTTTATTTATTATTTAATTAGTATTATACTTATTTCAACCCAATCTTAAATGTAAACTTGTAAATATATATAAGACTTTACTTTTTTCACAAGCATTGCTTATAGGAAATAAATATCATAATTTGTATTACTTTGTTATATTGAATGTTTTGCTGTTTCTTAAATAAATAAATAAAATAATATAGTCACACGGCTGTAATTATATTTAAGTACTAGCGTTAATTTACAAACCATTTTGAAAACAGCTAGCGAACTGTTCTTAGCTGATATAGGTACCCGGTCTGGATTTCAAGATTATTACAAAAACTACGATTCACCACAAAACCCGACATCGATAGATTTTCGAGATAACGAACGAGTTCACGGACGCCAAGCTACGGTTAATGTGGCACGTCGTGGCAGACCGTGTAGAATGATCGGTCACGGACAGCGTCGTCTTAAGATTGAACTTCAAAAACGTGCGACGACGCTATGACTGGCGAGGGTGCGCGATGCGCTGGATGGACTGGCTTTGCGCACGCCCTCTACAGTCACATGGCTTCTCCTCCTCTTGATTTTCTTTCACCTCCTGTTCCTCCATACCATCTTCCGCTCTGTCGTCTTCTTCCTATCTAGTGCTTTGTGCCCTTACTCCTCCTTTGTCGATAAAACCACTGTCGTCAAATTCCTAATACAGTTTGATAATGTCCAAATTAATTCTGAAACGTTTTATTGCTATTTTATTTCTGCGTGTTATACAAACCTATAGGCATTGTTCAAAAAGCTCAACTGATAATATAATTAGTTCACGTTTAAGGTTCAATACCTAAAAAATTATCGAACTCATTTGGTAGTTTATCTAATTTTTATTATTTTATATATCTATAAATAACACGTCAAGTACTTATGCAGATAATAATCAAATCTTAAATAATTATAAAATATACAATATTAGATTATTATACATCCAATATAATCATTATAAGGGTAGTGAGATACAAAATGTATCAAAATTAAATAGCCATGTTAAAATATACAATTTAACACATCATCACAGCAATTTACTTTTCAATTACGAGGTACGCTCGACATATCTATAGTAAGCAACTTTTCACCTTTTTAAAATAATAAAAAAAAAAAAAAATCTTAAACATAGTATGAAGTATAGTATACATTTGTTGATACCTCCATTTAGAAAAATATTAAATAATAATATCGAAAATAAATTTCACCTAAAAATTGTTTAAAAATATGAGATTTGATCATGTTTTCGTTGTTTTTGAAATAAAAATGAGTGAAATTTGTAAAATATGACCATAGACGCTCTATCCAAACATTGCAAATGCCAAATGGTATCGGTAATAATAGCCATCATTGAAACTAGGGTCGAGAGATGGCATCATTAGAGTCCGCTGACCTACTCGACAGAAGTAGGGCAGAATATATTTAATTTCGAATGTAATATATACATATAATATTAACTAAAATAAAAGATATACTACACCTCCGGAGACAGTTTTTCTAATAGATAAAAATGATCAGATTATAAATTTTAAGGAAGGTATCTGTTAGAGAATTTGATTTATTGATTCTAGTTGGTAGTTTTGAGATATAAAAATCGAAAATTACAAAAAAAGTAGGCAAGGCTTTGCTGTACAATAGATATTGAGTTGATCGCTGTAACGGATGTGGTTAATTTGAATTAAATGATATATCATTTTATACGATTCTGAGAGGAAACGGTCTGTTAGTAGGATTTTAAATTAAGTTCTTAAGAATTTTTATCAAGTAATATATTTTTTGTTGGATTTATAGAAAATAAAACTGAAAAAAAAAAATTGAAAATGTCTATTAATAGCCTAAAAACTGTCAAAATATCTTAAAAATGTATAGAATCGCTAATATAAACATTTTTTAAAATTTCAAGTATCTAAGTTTATTGGTTTTTAAGTTAAAAAAAAAAAACGAAATTGATTTTGCAAAAACTGGTTTTTCGTAAAAATCCCCAATTTTCTTTAACTTATTGTTTGTTTTTTCTTATTTATTATGAAAAATACTGCAGTTTTTCAATGTTGATCTTCTCTAATTACGAACTAGATCAAATTTTTTGTCTAAAACTACTGTCAAAATCGAAAGAAAAAATTATTGATTATTTATTGTGTACATATAAAACACACACACACACACACACACACGCGTATAATTAATTTAATCAAAACATTCATTGCTCCGCTTAGAATCTAAAATGATAATATAAATATATATATATAATACAATAGTTTGTTAAAACTTTAATAAAATTATTAAAATAATTATTTTATAACCTTGGCGGCTATACCATTAAGTTAGACTGTCCTCAACAGAATCATTTTTCATTGTGCATACAAAGATTTATCATTGAATTCAAGTTTAACACATCCATTATAGTGACCTACTCAATAATAAGGTACACTCTTCAACACTTGTATTTTATAGTAGAGTGGTTACCTACTTGACGGCTTTTAACATACATATATGTTATTCGGTTAGATTCAATTTTTTTTTTTTTTGACTGATTGCGTGTGGCCTATTTTGTATTCTAGGTTGATCTTAAAAGGCTAAAAACCAATGAATAATATATAACTAAGTACATCTTATAGCAAGTAAAAAAAAAAACGGACCCATCAAATCTAGGTACAATTTATTTTTGGAAGGGTTTGCAAAGGAGAAAGTATCAAATAGGATTCTTTATGTTTTATTTTTAAAAATTAACCCAAAATAATTAAAATTAAGTTTAAAAAATCAGTTCATAGTTAAAGTCGAGTTTTGTGAAAAGTCGTAAATATCATATTACTTATTATTGTCTGTAGTCTTAAAACTTTATGAGTATATCACGAATGGTTACGAAGTGCACTATAAACAGTGTATGAATAACACTTATTTAATAAAAATCGACTTAATGCAATGCTGAAAATGTTAAACAAATTGAAAAAAATGTCTTAAAATTGTTTTCAATAAATTTAAATATAAATTTCTATTTTATATTCGATTTTATCTTTTATACTCTAATTTATATTGTTTTCAATTTCTTTGTATATGATACGCCGCTTGGTTTATACATGATGGTGCCCAGCTGATTGAGTGCTTTAGATATTCTTATTCTTTATGATAATTAATATGCATAACAATTGTAAAATATATATGTGGCCTTAAAAAAAATAAAAATAATTTTAAAATAACAAAATGTGCAAAATAAAAGTTTCAGTTTTAGATTCTTTAACGTAGGTATATAATATAAAACAATTTTTTAACAAAGAAGTATTTTTTCGTTTTTTATTTTACATGGATTCAAAAAATATAACTACTTGTCCAACAATGCATTATATCATAATTATTATTATAACAACATATTTTTAGTTTCTTCTTTTACTCCGCATCGTATTAAAGGAGTATAGCATGTCGTTATACAAACCGTAATAACAATATGCTGTAGGAGCTGTCGACGGTGTTTTTAGTTCATGGATCTTTAATACAGCGGGTCAATAATTTAGTTTTATTCAATGCATTTAATAATAAAATAGATTACTTATTTTAAAAAATAATTTAAAATTGTAAATCAATTACCACAAGATGCTTGGAATAAAGAATCCCTATAGTAAATATAATATATACAGAATATAGAATTTAAACTTAAACACAATATAATAAAATATAGATTTTATTCATATATTATATCATAATGCTTATATATTCTAACTTATCGTCAATATAATACATCGAAAAAAAAATTACAACATATTCTGATAAATGGTGATGAAAATTCAACAGTTGCTATGAAGCAAAATTGGAAATAATTAGAAGACAATTAAATAAATGTTATCATTTACATGTATCCAGTCAGGTACAAGGTACACAGTATTTAAATCTGAAATCATTCCAATAATAACTTGAAACACAATTATACATTTATAATTTAAAATTTAATTGCAATCAGTTGTCAATGATAGATGATTTAACTTAACTAAATGACTATATAGTGCATTTAAATATAATTATATCAATAACATATTTACGATTCTATCTAAAACAAAAAAAAATTCAAACTATGTGTTGAGTTTGAAAATATGCTTCACCTAAGTATTATACGAGTACACACTACACGATCACCTAAAGCTGTATTTGAATATATCAAACAGTTTTTCAACACCTAATCAGCAGTAATCTCATTAGTTTATGATTTTGTTATGAGTACTGTGTATAAATATAGTCTTTAAATATAAAATCGAGTTTAAATTTTAAAAATATTCTTAATATTTTGTAAATTATTGTTTTGTATTTAAATATCTATTTATCTACTATTTTTATTGTTTAATGTTTAATCAGCGCTTACTATCTATAAAACAATATTTGTGTTTAGAGGAATAGTTATTTACATTCTAATCAATGGTTCATAACAGCTATTATTAATACATTATTATAATCCATAATGTAAAAGTATAAAGTCGGAGAAATGATCACACGAATGTTATCGAAAACATTTACTCGGTTATTAATGTATTTTATTATTAAATATTAATATACAATATGTCAATCTATAATATTATTGATTATAAAAACTAGTATTTATAATCAATGATAATATATATATATATACATACACATAATTATATAATAGCAAAGATAATATAACAACATATACGTAGTAACTGTGGTTTTAAGATTATCGTTGAATAGATGAAAGCTTATTGCATTTATCGATTATTATAATGGAAGAAGGTAAGAAAACCTATTAGAGAGAAGAACCCCATTAACTGTTTGTGGGGAAACAATTATTTTACGGGTGAATATTCAATTTTGTAAAAACATAAACAGTTAATTTAACTTTCAATTAGAATTTTATTTTTTATATATAGATTGAAAATTTTTTAAAGGAAGACAAATTAAATTAAATTAAATTTTCAAATATTTGGTAATAAAAACAAAAATGGTTATGACTTTATAACTACAAATGATTTGTAAATGTTAAAGATTTTTAAATTTTTTCAAAATTCTTACTCAAAAACTTATAAAAAAAATTGTAATCATATTTTTTGTTTTTTTTTTTTTTTTAATTGAGATAAAATCTAACATAAGGAGCTTTGTATTAAACTTTCAAGCATTTTACGCAATGATAAACGTTTAATCGACATTTATAGAAATATATTTTTAAAAAAATCAAAAATTTCTCATACTTATAAATCGCTCAATAAGGTTCAAAATATTTTGAAATTGTATTTTCAAGTATGTAGGTACGGCTATTTGTTTTTGAGTTATGGAAAAAAAAAATTTGATTTTGTCAAAGATTGTTATTGTGTAAAAATAATTTCTTTCCTTATTTTTAAGAAAAGTACTGAGAATTTTTAATTTTGACCAATTTAAAATACATTCATTTTAAAATAATATAAATATTTTATATTTTTATAATTGTAATTTTTAATTTTATAAAATATTTATAACTAAGTAAGTTTACCATTAATATTATAAATGTGTACATTTTGATAAATCGTTGAGGAATTGTGCATTCAATTTTTGAAATATTTTAAAAATAAGTTAAAAACAAAAACGTCATGTACTGTAGGTATAGCCAAATAAATAATATAAAATAGTACATTTTACTATTTTAGTGTTCATAAATAGCTCTAAAATATTATTTTTTCTAATAAAATCCTAATATAGTATTATATAAATATTTTTTGAAAATGTTAAGTGTATCAATATTTGTTTTCGAATAACAAAAAACAAAATTGATTTGAGATATTATGATAAACATGTAGGTACAGTAGGTCTACACCAGGTATTAGTCTTCGAGTATATTTTTACAACACCTTGGCTCACAATCGAAATTATTCATTAAACCAAAACTACATTACATTATTTTTAAAAATATTTAGTTATTTAGTTTACTATGGAAGCATTATATTATAATTTTATGTAATTGCTAATCCAAACATTGTGAGAAAATTATTTTTGTCAGTTGTAGCTTATTTCTATCACAACAATTTCATATGAGATTCTTTCTATCTCTTTTGACTTAAACACTTATGTGATAACTAATTAATGATTATAATTTGCAATTACTATTTACTATAGGAACATTGATAATTTACCATAAAAATATTGGATTTTGGATTTTCACAGTTGTTTGCTATCACCTGACTAATAAACAAAATTCTATCTAATTTCTATACTAAATAGTAAACATTAATGTCCAAACGTTGTATAATTCATAAAGTTAAATGATTTCTAATAATAATCGAATACTCGTATAAGACTGTAGATTACTAAATTCAAACTATTTATTTGTGATTTTAATTTGAACAAAATGTATTATAAAAAAAGCATTGTTCATCAATTAATTTTATTTAAGGCATTTTATTTTAAGTAAAATGGTAAATATCGGTTATGCTTTGTTAAACTAAAATACATTTTATCGCGTCACATATAATGTTCGACGAGAGTATTTGAAAGTATATCAACTCTTGTCTGAACAATTGTGTATACAAAGTATTACCCTGCGAGAACGACAATTTTTTTTTCATTAAAAGTTTTTTCATCGTGGCAATTATTATTTTAATATAAACTTAGTCTTTCAAAATTAAAAAATACCAAACATATTATTTAAGTTTGAATTGATTAATCAAAATACACGAATTCAAATGTTATGAAATGTATTTAAAAATATTCTCTACATTGTAGTTTTTGTAGGTATAAACATATTTTAAATGTATTCACATACGCATGTAGGGATACTATATGTCTAAATAGTATACGTAATATATCTAAATATACAAATCATTATCATTTTTTTTTACATATATTAATAAAAAATTAATGGTGCTGTATCATAGCAAATTTTGCGAGTATAGAGTATGATTTGGTGCGAATACCTATATCTATGGTGTAAATATTATAACGGAGTAAATAGGCGTAGCCAGGATTTTTTTATGGAGGGGGGGGCTAAATACTTTTAACTTGAGTTATTGAAAATAAACAACAACAAAAAAAACAAAAATACTGATAACGTATTAACGTTGATTTGCCGTTAATTTATTTACTATTTTTAAATAACTAAAATTTGTAAGACAATTTCTATATTTAAATGTAAATATTTCAAATTAATATCGAAAATATAGCCAATGGGGGGGGGGGGTATAGCGCTTCATTTGGCTACGCCACTGGAGGAGTGTAGCTAAAAGGTTAGTTAAATCTTAAAGTTAGACACATGGAGCATAGTTATAAGCAGTGGTGTAGTTGTAAATATTTGTTTGGGTATACACCTAAATTGAGAAACGTGTAATACGTGGGGGGCTCTGCCCCCTATATCCCCCGTATATTAATTAACTTAAATTTATCTATTATTATAAGTATATATAAATACATAATATAATATATTATTCCATTATAGCAAATGTATTTATTTGTTATTTATAGTTTATAACATTTTCCACTTTGTTTTTCTAATGGCTCCACTTTCCTTGAACGGTTATCATTGGTCGATTTGTGCTGCAACAGCCAGCTTCCAACATGTTTGGTTGGGTTCCATATACTAATAGGTGGCCCATTTATATTGATAAACATAAGATTTGTTATATTTTTTATTGTCAATTTAGATCTTATAGATTTGAACATATTCTGTTCATTAAACATTAATCTAAATCCCCATTCACATTCTGCTGTAGTGACTAGCAATGTTTTTATAAGTATATTTATTTCCTGTATTTCTTCATTCATTGTATTATTATCAATAAAGTTTCTCATTCCTTGTACTAGTATAGATGTATTTAATAAAAATCTACGGCCCAATTGTTGTATTTCATTTTCCTCATGTCTTACATACACCATATTGCCGTCGTCATAATTCATAATATTAATTTAATTTTAAATATTTGTTTTGACGTTTGGACAACTTTAAATTTTCCTATTTCTTATCATTTTATAATTAATCATAATTAATTATTCTGATACACCAGTTCTCTTGGAGTTATGAAAATAAAAAAAAATATAATTAGAAATGTTCAAATTATATGTATGTTATCAATAAATTGTGGTAATATGGTTATCATCCAAAAGGCTACGACCGTATACCCGCGTATTTGTTTTATTTTCTTTCCTATACACATTTAAGAATTTTAGCGTTTTGGGTATACGCCGTATACCCGCGTATACCCTCCACTACACCATTGGTTATAAGTATGGACATGAAACAAAATTTACTTTTTTGATAAATGTTTGCTATTTTATTTGGGATTTGTTCGTGATCTGGCAATTTTTTACCGAAGCTTATGAATTATTAAAATAATTTCAGTATAGGAGATATCGGTTTGGTGAGAAAAGACATTGACAAAGGTCATGAATACAAAAATGATTTACCTAGATTGGTGCAACATAAAAATATAAAATAAGATTTAAGTCTGAGTGTATAGAAATTGTGTGCAAAATACGGACAATTGATTAGGTACCAAATAGATTTGCATTCTCTAAATTGGTATAACTATAATAAAAACTATTGATTTGCCAAATCATTTAAGAAAGGACGAGAATACCACATTTGTTGGTAAAGTGTTTGGTCATTTTCCAGAGTGGCCATTATTAGGAGTCAAAGACTTAACCCTTAGGTATAAACTTAATTGTGTGAATCTGTATTTCACTGATTGCATTTTTAGAACGGTTATTTGACGATTCAATGATTGTACTCGTATATGGTTTTGTATTTATTTAAAAAAAAAAATAGGATATTTTTCTTTGCCACAAGGTTCTAGTACGGTATTTTTCTGGTTGTAATTTGTACATTGACGCTGTAAAAGGTAACTGTGCAAAAACCATGTGTGGTTTAAGGCATAACTGCTCTCAAACGAGTGATAGTTTTGTGCGTGAACAAGTTTTTTTTTTGATATTTGTGTACAAACCAGTAGGTACTTTCTGTTTTGTTTTTATACGATTAGCTGAGAATAAGGGAAGCAAGGTAAGTATATGATATTATCTTGATTATTATTTGAGATAGGAAAAAAAGAACTTAATAGTATATTTTGAATCAATTTGGTTCATTTGGAAATTTCATTGTCTATGTAATTCATTAACATTTAGTACTTATTTGCTTATGAAATTAATTAATCTTATATTTTTATTTTATTTGAATAATAAATTCTAGATATTCACAAATAAAATAACTTTGGGAATAATATTTATGCGTTACGTGACTATTTCAGATTATTTATTTTTTCAGTTTTATTTAATATTACAAGTAAATATATATATATATATTAATGGCACATTAATTCTCTAGAGGCCACTTAAGAATATTGCGTTTTATTTATTTTTATCTATATAATCGCATTGTTATCACAATTAAATATCACAAACTTTCTACTTAAATATTTATTATCATTATACTAGTCAACTGCCGACCCTTTCGAAAAAATAAATAGGTACCTAATTTTATCATTTGTTTTTAACATGATGATGAATACACTTAAAAAATAACAGAACTGTTTGTTTGTTAGTCCAGTGAATATATTGAGTAAATACACATCTACATTCTATACCTATATAAACCATCTCATTATTAAAATTTTAAAATATTAAAAATGACTGAACATAGTTGGTTTCATGAGTATTGTGTAAAAACAACTTCACATTGTATGCAATATTTTGTGATGAAGGACAGATCACCCGTAGAAAAGTAAGTTTGGTATAATATATAAAACTTATATTAATTTAATAGAAAGTGGTGAATGCTATGAAATTAATAACTAAAATAATCATTTCTGATGCATAAATTGTTGGAAATGGCAAGAGTACTATCTTCATTTTTATTAATAAAGTTTTACATTTTATTGGTAATATGGTGTGAAAATAATATGAATAATTAGTTGCTTACATTTGTATTTTATAAAAAGTAGAAAATTTATCATTGGTCGTTGACCCTTCAATTAACTCTTGAAAAACTCTTCTTTTTTTTTTAAATTCGAGTACGTTAATTTTCTATAATGTTTCCAATTCAATCACTGTAATGATAAACTTGTCATCAACCATTAAATTAATTTATTATTTTTTATATAATAATTTTTTTATAATATTTTTAATATGTATTTATGTATATACATATTTATATATGTACCTTATTTTGTACATATTAAAATATATCATGTTTATTTTTAAACAATATAGGTATGAATATTGAAAAATCATATTAACTTTAACTCACTTACATAATTATAGGTACATACTATACATACAATATACGTTTAATTTAGTCTTACGGAAACAAACTTACAATTTTTATAATTTTTTTTTTTCACATGAATTCAAAATTTATTACAAAATGATTGTTTCATTTTATTTTTATAATTTTATGTATTATTTTAGATTGTTTTGGATTCTGACGTTTCTTTGTATGATATCCATTACGTTTGGAGCTCTGAGAGCTTTGATTTACGTTTGGATTGATAGTCCAACTATAATATCTATTGAAAATACAGAATCAGCTATTCAGGATATACCTTTTCCATCAATTAATATTTGTCCATCAAACCAACTGCGAAAATGGATTTGGGAAAAACACATGAACACAAACAGCTCCTATTGGTAATTTTGTGTATAAATAAATAGGTACCTGATTATTTATAATGTGTGTGATTTCAATAAAGTATTATGGAGTGTAGTGTAAAAACAATATACTTTAAGTTATTCGGTGGTTAAATTATTTTTATGCATTTAGCACTAAATTATTGTGCTAAATGCATAAAAATAATTATATATACTACGAGATTTTAGTGACCAATGTAATGTAATATAATTACAAGGCATAATAACAGCGTGTTTAGTTGTGAATAATATCTATTTCTTATTGGTATTTTAAAATTTTGATTTTATTTCAATATTATTGTAACTGCATTAAAAATTATAGTTATTATTATAATAAATATAAAATTAAAAAACAAAATTTACCTATTTATTTGTATAGGCACATAATCTGGTATTATCTATGTAGATACAGGATAAATAAAAAACAAACTGGGAAACCAGCTTGCTCTAAATTAATAAATTATTGTATAAAAAAAACATTCCTGAGTAAAGAAATGAACAAATGAACATATATTTTTAAGGTTAGTTTATGTTATTATTACTACCTACATTCTTATTTCTAAAAAAAATGTTGTTTTTATGTATATATCATATAACTTATATACTACGTTCCACAGAATAGTGTGAATATGTGTGCGGTACGTATTAATGTAAACATTCCATTGTTGGTATAAATAAAACAATAATATAATTAATAGTAAATGAGTCATGTTTTTACTAATTATATTTTTTTTTAGTTACAACAAAGTAACTAAAATTGTATATAAAAAAAAATGTGTTTAATATTAAATTTTATCAAAGTTTTAACTTCTAACATTTAATATGTGTATACGTATATGGTTGATAAGAAAATTATAACTATATATTTTTGATGTTTTTAAATTTCTAAAAACATATTTTGAAGAAGATTTATTACATTATCAAATTATAATATCTATAGTTAAAAATTGTGTTGACATAAATCGAATATAGTCAGTTAAATGATTGTAGTCGTGCATCGTGCTAATTCATATTGTTTATATGCACATTTTAGAATATATATTTTTGATTGAATTAGTCTTTAATTTGTTACTTTGTTACTTTGTTAGTAAAATTATGACTGTGTTAATTCTAATTTTAGTTATATTATATTTTTTTTAGGGAACATCTTCAAGAATACCGATCTATTATGTGTTCATTGGATGTTTATAATTATGACGTTTCACAAAAGTTTTCAAAAAATTATTTTGATAAGAATTCAATCGCGAAATTGATTAACGTAAGTATATAATATAGTTTCAACTTTGCATATTTTCTTTCTGTTTTAAAATTGATTCTTATTTATTGTTAAAATGCAACTGTACTATGGGCTGTACAATTTATACCATATCAATGTGAAATAAAATAAAAAAATATAATTCTGGATTTTAATGCTAGAACTGTGCGATTAGCTGTCCAGAAGTATTTCAATCAGATGCTAAATGGGAAAATCTAACCGTTCCAAATTTTTGTCAGTTTATTCAACCAAAAATGAGCATACTTGGATTATGTTTTTCGATTAATATGATACCTTCATTTGAAATATTTAAAAATGAATATAATCAAAGGTAACTTATTGCTATAAATAAAAACTCTGCTGTATAATAGTTTTTGAATTAACCTCGTCATTGATTAGATCACTATATTTCAGGGATTCTAAAATATTAGAGTACTAAAAAAGTAATAATAATACAAATTTAACATCAATGTAAAACCTGCAATATATATATCGTTCTGCTAAAAATCCAAGTATCATACCATTTGGAACCAAAAGATTATTTACATGTTAGGTCAGTTTTATTATGTACATTTGGTCGACCTTCCCAAGCCATTCTCTCCCTCTTTTCTCATTCACCATCCTTATAATAAACGTATTGTGTCACAATAGCGGTTGAAAAAACTTAATTCTTCTTATTTCTGTAATGTCAATAATTTATTTCGGTTTGTGCACCATATTTAACACTTCCTTATTCAATTTTCTTTCCGTTCAACTGATTTTCATAATTTTTCACCACGTCCACATCTCAAATAATTTTATTATTGTTTTTTCTAGGATACTTTAAGTTCAGGACTCACTAATATATAATACCGAACTCCAGACAAATGTATTAACAAACATAGCTTCCTAATTTTAATCAATAAGTGTCTGCTTGTTAAGAGATTTTGCTTTTTAATGAAAGCTTACTTAATCATAGCTATTCTTCTTTTAATTTTTGTTGTGTATTTGTCGTTCTGCTCGATATAATTATCTAGGTACTTATAACATTTAATAATAATAATTTGTCTTTACCGTGGTTTTTTATTAGTAATTTTTTTGATTTTTTTGCATTTATTTTGAATTGTACTTTTCTATATAATCATCATCAATTTTGAATTTCATTTCGGTTTTCAATTTGTGGGCGGGAGGTTCTGATAGTAAACAGGATCTAGAATCTTACTTTATCATTGTGATAAAATAAATATAAGAAAAAATAGGAATTTTTATGCTTCAGTTAAATTGATTTCTTTATTTTTATTTTTTTATGTGTATTTGATGTTAAAATTTTGTCGAGATTCGTTAAAATCACAAAAATGTACAAATCATAAGTATTTTTAGTAAAAATGTTATAAAATCTTCAATTGAAAATTTAGTATAATATTTATCACAAATAAAAGTTAAGTAAACTGAACAAAAATATCTAAAACTTATAGGTTCAAATATAACTTTTTTACATATTATATATACCTAATTGAAGATCAAAATTGGACAAAATAAGGACGATTAGTGTGACGTCACGTACGTTATTAATCCTTATCAAAATTTCATTTTGGAACTAAACAAAACAAAATACACATTTGAAATGTATATAAAATAAAATGAAGTCGTAAGTTATAGTTTTTTTTTAAAACAATTAAATCTATTAAATTTATTCACACACAAAAAAAAAAAAATCCAAAATAAAAAAAATACTCTAAACTTTTTTTAATTGTTTTAACAAATAAAATTAATTTGATAATTTATTATATAATTTGTATACATTTTAAATAAGCATCTTAGTTTGTGTAGATTCAAAACGATCCAATTGATATAAAATATATAACATTTGATAATGCGTATGACGTAGGCACTAATCGAGCGTAGTATTGCATATTTAAACGATAAGTAACGATGTTAATTATTTTGCTATATTTCAATATTTCAATATTTCAAAAACATTATACCAGGGAATTAAACTTTTATGAGTATTATGAATTTTATTTACTGTACGTAATAATATTTTAATTATATACAAATTAATTTTGAGATATTACTTTATCATATTCTGTATAACTTTAATATAACCTAATCACATTGTTTTAGAGTAAGGTGGTATTGACTTAAAAGTTGATAACAATAATATAATATTATGGTATAAATATATATTAATCTAATATTATTAGATATCAATAATTAATAATAAAATAAATACAATGTTCATGATAAAATTAAATCAACTTACTGTATTATTAATAGTTAAATCAACTACTTTAATAGAAATATAAAAAAACATTTATGATATAAGTATATATAGTGAAATATGATGACAGGTTGTATCTGTTCATAATCGTTTTTCGTACATATATATAATGATATATTTATCATTGAATTTTAATATAATATACCCATTATAGTAGTCTATACCAGGCGCGTAGCCAGGGGGGGATGTTACAGGTGTATTAACACCCCCCTCAGCCGTGGTATACTCATAGTTTAACGTTTATTTAATATTAATATTTACATTTTTTCTCATAAGCCATTATTTATTCATTTGTTATGCATTTGTACTATAAAGTATGTGTTAAGTTATTAATTTTATGTGTATAATTTTGTCAATTAATTTTGAACAACACCCCCCCCCCCACCCTTTTGAAGTTCCTGGCCTACACGATACTTACTGTACAGTAGAGTGAAAATTTACTAGGCAACTTTCTTTGTGATAATCGTGGTAATGTAATATTGTATTATTTTAGGTATTTAAATTTCTTTTCAAAAAACAATACGTTTATTGGTACCGAGAGATCAAATTGGAATTTAGATGATGGATACCCACGCAATTCAGAAAATGATCATCTTGTCAACATAAATCCTGCTAGAACAAGTGGTGTTAGTTATTATCATCGTCTTAGATTGATGGCTAACACGTTGGATCACGAATTTTTGAGTTGTTCATCTCAAAGTTCTTTTTTTGTGCGTAAAAATAATAACTGTTGTGCGCACAATCGTACATTTTAAATTATTTTAATTATTTAAAAATCTCAAATGGAGGTTTTGTTGATAAAAATTAATGCATTCGGATTTAATAACCCTATCTATTTTAAACTACAAATGAAGTGAAGAATCAATTGATATTTTTTTATGCTTGACCGTTTCAAGTCAAAATTTTTATAACATTGTAGAATAATTATCTTTATAATAATTATTTCTCTTCTAACGATTTTTATTATTTTGTTTTAATTAATAATTGAATAACTGAAGACATAATTGATATCTCTACAAAATGTTGATATCATCATTTTTTATACATGGCATAATTTTCAAAATATTTCGACTCTTCTTTAGTTATTTATCGAAGTTTTAAATTTTATATTTTTTAGTCTAATTTTTTGCTTAGTTAAAAAGTTTAAAAATTTAATACGAAATTTCACTTACATTTTTCTTATAGATATATAAGTATATAAGAATAATTTTTTGTACACACATTTTAAATTCAAATGTTGATAAAATTTATAAAATGTGCAAGTTTTAAAATAAATTACAAGGTTAAAAATCAAATTTTTTTTTATAAGCTTTTAAGTTAAAATTTCACATATTTAAACGATGATTAACGATTATTTACTTATAAAAGGTGATTTTTGACGCTGTAAATTTGACAGTGTCAAATCAAAAAAATTGACTCGTTGACACAGTTTAATCACTCTAATAATTATTGCCAGATATTTACGGAAAAATTAAATAAATATGTATAATTCAAATTATCTATTGGTTTTATTTAGATTACATTATCTAATCCAGTTGAATACTTGTTGCCCGATCCTCGATTATTTATCACATCGGACACATATACTAAAATACAAATCACTCCGTTCGTGAAAAAAATGAATTCGGCTTTAAAGTGGCGTTCTCCGGAAGTCAGAAAATGCTATTTGCAAAATGAGAGAAAATTATCCATTTTTCAACAGTATACACAGATGAACTGTAACCATGAATGTGTTTTCAATGAAACTTTTACCATATGCGGCTGTGTTTCTGTTGATATGGCTTGTGAGTATACTAAATTGTATAATACTTTTCTTTACAATAAAATTTACATTTTTATATTACATCAGTCTTAGCGCCGACCGGTGTAAACATTTGTGGTTTGGCGAAAAAAGAATGTATGATAAAAGTTAAACGTAAGTACCTATAAATGTATGTCTATTAATAAAAGCAACTATATATAATTATTATGAATTCAGCTACGGTTATTTAAGCGATAAAAATATTCTCTTGTCGCTAACTTCGTTATAATATTATATTTTGCTCGCATACAAACAACCGTGTATGGATATACTATGAGGTAATAATTCAACTCTCAAAATATTGTTTAATTAATTGAAAATACTGCTGAGTCCACAAAAATAGAATTCCTGACGTAAACTAGCTTGAAGGTGCTCGCTCTAACTCTTGTAGAGCACATCTATAAAATGTCTATTTCGGATCTCCTGTTTAGGTCCTTTCTCTACTGTTCTGGTCAACTGTTGTGCATCGCCGCGTTCCACGGTACGCATTTCCATGCGTACACGCGATGATCACATATAATTCCTCTTTGTCAAATGATATACGTTTCACACCAAAATCTTTAAATTATAATTACACGTAGTTGAGTTCATATAATTAATAATACTGCGTAATTTTTTGCACTCAACACGTTGGATTTTTTTACAATTTTTACAATATACAAAAGTGTAAGCCACGACTTATACAATTCTATAACGTATAATGTATATCTATAATGCCGAATAAGTACCACGATTTCCGACGTACTCACTCAATGGGTGTTGGGTAAAATAGATTTTTTTCATTAATTATTTATTATTCTATGACTTGTATCTTTCTTTCCCATACTATTATATTTTAGAACGTGTAAGTAGAGATTCTATTATATTATATGGTATAGGATATTAAGATACATAGTTTACATAACACGATGACGATAACAGTATTCACAATGGATAAGGTGTTTTACAGTGTTCAATAAGATTAACAGGGAGGTCGATAATTATTAGGCCTCATTTTATTTACCTGCTTCATATAAAAATATATTAGTTTATCTTTTACCACCCGGAGATTGGGCCATAAATGTATAACACAAAAATATACGAGCATGGACCGATTGAGCCTAACATGAAATTTTTGTTTATGGTCAGTATACCAATTGCGCTTGTATAACACTTATAAAAATGCTTGAAAATTAAAATTTATTTTTTGATAAATTTATTACTGGTTAAAGTGACTAGGTATAAAATATTTTATAACCAGTGCTCGGAGCCTTAACCTGTTTGATGTGGCGTACTTTAATAATCTATGTACAGGACATAGGCTGTACATAAGTGGCGCGTCGCACTCGTGTAAACTAGAAAACGTAATACTTACGCTTTTTTGTATGTTCTATTTCATAACATCGTATTCTGTATTATTGATAATATTACGCATCATGTTTATTGAAAAAAAGTATACAATAGCCTATATTTAATATTACTTACAGTTTATAATATATTACTAGCTGTCCCTGTGAACTTCGTCGCTCGTACAAAATGCACCAGTGTTAAGTTTGGTTGCCTATAATGCTAACAATGCTAACATTTAGCGTAAGGATAAAAATTACTTTTGGTTTTCTAATTTAGTGTTTAGATGATATCTCTGACATATTAATTTTAAAAAAATGGTTTATTTATATTATATTATACTATATTATGTATTAATACTCACAAAAAATCGGTTAGTGTTTTCATTTATTATATAATAATTATAACTAACTAATAAATTTTCCTTAGGTAGTGTAAAATGTTTAGAGCGCAATAGAGCGCAATTGGTATATAAAATGTTACTTTTAGGCGCTATTGGTAAACTACCAAACATACAAATATGTAACGTTTATTAACTATTTTTTTTTTTTAATACATAAAAATAAAATTTTTTTTTTAAATAATATGATACAGATTTTACAAATTCAAATCTGTTTTCTCCCTTCTTCGTATTTTTTAATTTCATTAAGAATATAATTTTTATCAAATTAAAGTTCGTTTCTTGGCTTTTAATGTTCCTATGCTACTAATTTTAATATTAAAACTTCTGATTTAACTCTTAATAAAACTTATATTAAATATTATTTAATAAAAATTTAAAATTTAATGATGACCCATTTACTGTATATTTTTTTGAAAAAAAGATTCACTACGGCCCAATTCTCGGGCGCCTAATTAACCTAATATTACAAGTTATTCTATTCCATTTACCGATACTTAAACATTTTTATTTTTCTGGACAATTTTATCGAAGAATTTTTTTTAATTTTCAAACATTTAAACGTGGGAATTTTAGATGTCGGACACTTTAACATATTTTAAATGTTTTTAGTCTAGTTCCAACTTCTTTTTGGTAATCCTGGGTTAGGTTAGTTATAGCGTTATATTTTCTCGTTACAACATCAAGGTTATCCTAACAACTGATACATAATATGATTAATAATTACGTTACCATCTATAGGAACAAGAAAAATAAAACTACCCTCAACATTTGTATATAATTCATTTTTTTGTAGTCTGATTTTGTATAAGGTGGTCTCTAGTAGCTGATGCAATATATTTTATCGCGCCAACCTCAAAGTGATACATGTTTTTAATAATTCAGTTTTAAGAACATATCCATGATTCAATGTTTTTCCATGTGGTGGCATTTTTATTTTTGTAATTTTTCCTATTAAGATTTTTTCCTTGGACATTATTATAGACTTCCATTTTAACTAGTAGGTAGTTAACGAAGAAAATACAATTTTTGGTAAGTACAGTATTTGACTAACATTTGTCAGCATATCCCACACTGCTTATCTAACTTTAAAATATATCTGTAACATATATAATAACTACTAATTCAAAGTTGTACTTAGGAATATTTAATTAACATGTGAGACATTTATATTTATGATAACGATACAAAATATTAAAAATAAAATAATATCTATGGTATAAAATTATACCAAATACAATTTTAAATGCATTACATAATAACCAGCGTCCAGCTTACTATTGTAGAAAAGTAAAATAGTAATAAAGTAGTAAATGATATAGTTATATTGAAAAAATACGTTTGCGACAAATTACTGGTATTTTATAATTATTTTAAGAAATACAATTTAAAAAAGATATTATTTGTATACAGAAGCATCCTATCAGCCGGAAATGCAAATAATATGCAAATGTTTGCCAACATGCTCTATGGTCGAATATGAAATAACATATGCGTCTCACTACGATGATTGGACTTATATGAAAACAACAAATATAGTAAAGAATAAGTACGTAAGAAACCATCGTTTATCTTTCACATAATACATGAATTTACATTTATACATAGATAGGAGATAGCTACACATTATTGTTATTTTATTGCATGATATTTAATAACGAACATGATTTGTTTTTAGTTCTAGAGGTGCTACGATTGAATTTGTTTTCAAAAAACCTTATTTCACAGCGTATATAGCCACATCGTTTGTAGACTTGGACTCTATAATAAGTGAGTTATTAAAACAAATAACCGAGAACTTAAACTGCTCTGTAGTAAGGCAGCGTGTAGTGGTCTAGTATACATTAGTCTCATTGAATGTGGGCTAGTATTGGATCTGCAATAATTTCTGTACACTTTGAAAGTAATAAATTAAGTACCGCGGAAAAAAACGTAGTAAATCGGATCACATAGTATGTGAAAATACTTGAAACTTATCTTGATTTGTTAATTGAATTTTGATATATAACTAAAATAATAAAAAATTATTTTTTTAAATTAATAACTTAAACAATTTATACCATGATTATTAAATATATATATATATTATTGATTTGATTTTTAATAATGATTATATCAACAATCTCAATCAAATGAAGTTCACTAAAATTAATTATAAATGTTTTAAGTATGAGTTAACCGATAAATCGTTATAAGAAACAAGCGAAAATAAAATTTATAGTTCATCATCCATTTCTGAATAAAATGTTCTACTATATTTGATATTGAAAGTATTTTGTAAATATTTTCGTTTTCATTAAATTAAACATCTGGGATCATAATAATTGATTCAATGACAAAATAAACCAATGATAAGATCGTGATCCGGTTATTATATTATGTATTTATATTAAGCCTATTGATCAATTCATTTACTGCATTTTTTAATTCTCTTGACACTCGATTATCGATGTTTACACTTTTCACCCCTCTCAAAAATGGTCGATTAACATAATTGTCATAATTGTTTAAACTGTAAATTTCTATAGGTACTGCTATAACTATACTTCGAACTATTAACATTATGAACATAATGGATTTTAAAACTTTTAGCGATAGCTATATGGTAGATATTATTATTAATTTACGTTATTTTGTTACAGGTAATATTGGTGGATTAATAAGTTTATGTTTGGGATTAAATTTAATTAATTTATTCGAAATATTATATATCATAGTTAAAATGGTTGGTAACTATATTGTACACATGTTTGATAAGTAGGTAATAAGTGATAAGATTTATTGTATATCTCTTGAAAACCATTTATTAAAATTCACTTTGTATTCATATTATATCACTGTATACTAAAACGTTAATGTTTATAAATTAATTTCAAAACTTGGTAAAATATTTAAAAGCAACTAAACTGTAGGTAATTATTGTTGGATGTTGTTAATTTATCATTATGATATCTACCTACTTATAAGACAAGAACAATCAATAATTGATCGTTGTTCAGTTAACGAGACTACGATATTGTAATAGCTTATAAGTATATTATCATTTTCTATGCTCTATTTGTTTTTAATGTTATATACAAGTAATTACAACTTGAAGCAAGATAGATTTACTCTCTATAAGTACAAGATTGATCACCTATAGATATTAATACTAGTTTGTTATCATGGTAACACGGAAGACGGAAATCCATTATTTCATATTTGTAAACGTAAGACACTTAAACACCAATCCGAAATACAAATACTAAAATTAGTAACTTTTGATTATTAATAATGTACAGCCCATATTATTGTACATGAAAATGACACATTATTTACTCATTGATTTTGTTACATTTTAAAGATTTGCAGTCGTGTAATTTACATCACAAAGTAATATTTGTTTGCATAAAAACTATAATAACCATATATTATAATACAATTTCTTATACTCCACAAGTATTTAATGATTTTATATTCTTCTGAGATAGACTGTATATAGATATAACTAGAATTTTATTTTTAGTATGAGTAGGTACGTGGGGACTTTGAAGATCACATAAATATCACAAAGTTCGTCGGTTTAGTGAAAAAATTGGAGAGTGGAGACTTGAGATCATTTGAAAAAATGTATAAAAATATTATTTGATTAAAATGTTATTTTTATAGATAGAGTAGACTTGTCATAATGATTGATCATTTTTTTGTAATACGATTATTAATTTTATTTATATATATATAGGGTGATTTATTTTTTTTTATCACAACACTCAACTCATTATATTGAAAAGTATTAACTATTTTACAAATTTGAAATAAGATGCTTTTTTAGAATGGTATAAATCTTTTATTTTTTCAACTCTTAAGTTGTGGGGGTAAACCACTATCAACTTTTGATTTTTAAATGACAATTTATAACAAAAATCTTATGAATTAATAGGAATATATTTTTTAATAAATTTGCATGGTAAAATTTGCATTTTTTGTTAATCTGTTGATGATATATAGCTCCTCAAAGTTATGTGGTTTCAGGTTTTTTGGTATTAACAATAACATATCGAACTAACATAGTCTATCACAATTAAAAGTTGTATGTCCGAGGGTAAAAGATATCACATTTTTCAAATCAAGACGTTGAATCTAGCAAATTATAAATTGTAACAATATGTGTGTTATATGGTGAACCCATTTGGTTGGGCGTCGTGCAATATTGAGTATGTAGATTTGTCCCATAGGTTATCGCGATAGTACATTAATTGTCGATAAGTTATCGATGAATATTATAATAAATTGTCATTGATTAAATATACTTATTTAATTTTATTTAATCAATGTAACGAGTTATTTACGATCAACTGTAGATATTTTTAGATGTAGATAATATGACTATATGACTATTATAATGAATATTGTAGAATATAAAACATGTATGTAATTATTCAGAAATATTTTATAAAAATTTTTATTGAAGTATTATAAAAAAAATATTAACCATATAATCTACATTCTTAATTGCTACATCAAAGAATTGACGAAGTTGAATTCGTTCAACATAAAAGGGTAACAAACTATTCATAAAAAATTATCGCCCAGTTTCACAGATTTCGAATATTGCAAATCTTTAGAAAAAATAATTAAATATGAATTAGTTCACTATATCTTGAACATTTTTAATTATTATCACATACCCAGTATGGTTTCAGGGCTAGTAAAAATATGGAACAAATAATCTCAACAGTATCTACTATATTTATAATGATTTTAAAAGTATAAGAAAAAGTGCAACTATATACTTAGATCTGGAAAAAGCATTCGACAATATAGACCATTTAATACAACTACACAACTTTCATAAATTTGGTATCAAAGGACCCACTTACGACTTATAAGCTTGTACTTAAAAAAATGGAAACAAAGAATCCGAATGAATAATTCCAAACCTAGAAATGCGAACACTATGTGGAGTACCTCAAGGTACCAATAACCTTTCTCCCTTTATATTTAATAAACAAAGTATCCAAGTAAGTGACTTAAGGATACATTAAAATTAGTCTCTTATACTGATGAAACTGTACATATAATTTAACTCCTGGGACGAAGAATTTACATGCGTACAAGATGATCTGAGAAAAATCAATAATTCGCTAAGTACAAATAATATATTTCTTAATTTAGATAGAATTTTAATATTACCATACTATATATTTAATTCGAATCAACCGACTATTTTCAGCCTGTGTATTCAAGAAAGTTGCTTAAATCCAGTACATGTCAAACTTAATTAAAATTGGTAAAATCTTGTAAATATCTTGGTATTGAACTGCACATATAAACTTAAATAGCACGGTCACATAAAACAAACAACAATAAAATTAAGAAAAATAATATATCGTTTCAAAAGTTTAGCTAATTTAATAGAAATCAAGAAAATTAGAATCATTTACCAAGCACTAGTAAAATCGATAATTAACTATATTACCGTTTAGAGAATTGCTTATGATACAATACTAAATCTATTAAAAAATATATAAAATACAATAATAAAAATTATTCTAAAAAAAATCCGACTATTGTTGATTATCCAGTTGATTATATGTCGAATTTGTCTATTTTGGACTACGGATTGTAGTCATACACATATTATTATATTAAGTAATAAATATCGACTATATAATGTCTATAGTTATACCTAAAAACTATACGAAATCTTTCCAATTCAATTATATTTCGCTATTTATGTTTGTTCATCCATTGAACCAATGTGGAAAGTAATAAATAAATAAATGTGCCTTTTTCCTGGTAAACATTGATATTGTTAAAAATAAACATAATGTTACTATCGAGTATTGACTAATGAAGTAATGAATAATAACTATCAAGGTGTTATAGCTCAAAACATGAATGACATTTAGACACCAATTATTGTGTATTCGTATTTGTTTTCTTTTGTAAGATTTTATTTTTAATATAAACAATCTATACATTTTTTTTAACAATAAGTATGTTTGAGGATTTACATTTATGTTGATATAATTGACATGATGAAGTTATTTATTCAAGGATATAGATTTGTTGATTTAACATTTGTGATTACAATTGAACTCGGTGTATTGTTGAAAAATGTTTAGCTTTCTCTCTTTGTGTAAATAACATTGTCTGATTTCCAGTAAACGCCACATTAAATCAGAGTTAATTATTTTTCATGAACAGAGTGATTTATATTTTTGTATATGAGTCAGGAGTATAATAAATGTTCTAGAATTGATCAAACAATATTCAGTCGGATTAGAAAACGGTATGATGATTCACTAACAAAAATTATTTTGTTGTAACAATAATTATTATAGGACTGGTTAAAGGGAAATTGTCATTACTGTTACCCAATATCCAATTTGATATAAAATTGCAGAAATCTCCGCTGATTTGGATTAATTGGTATAGACTGGACCTTTAGTTTATTAGTTGAGTGATGGTAAAACACCCTGATCCCGTAAAAAAACACTTAATCGAAAATTTTTAATGGACGTCAGAATGGGATGATCGTAGGAAACGACTTGACTATGAACTTAAAATGTTTATGAACTGCAAAACAGTCAAATAATTTCAAAAAATTATATCATGGCGTATAGGAAATTCTAGTGTAAACAATTTTAGAAAATTTTGAGTACCTATTTTGGATTATTTTCTTTTGAGTTGTATCTAAGAAATAGTATTGAATAAATGTAGCACAAGAATATAATTTACGTGTGAAAAAAAGTTAAAAAATTTTATTTAATTTGTCATTTCGTTGTATTAAACATTAAACTCTGAATTAGTTTTTAAATTTATACGCTTATGATTACAAATAGAACTAATTTAGAAATGATATATTCCGAGTATTACAAAATTGAAATAGTGTATGATATCATTGATTATAAATACTGTAGTACCTAATAGTATTATGTAATATCTTAAATCAGAAACACCTGGCACGATTAATGCAATATTCAGTTGGTATACCTAGTAAAATTAAAAAAATTCAGCGATTTGTGATTATCAGATTTCATATTGATGGTGAACAAGTACTGGATTACTCTGTTAGTATAATTGACGGTGCGTAATGATAAAATAAATATAGTAAATTATTTTATTTTATAAAGCCATTTTTAGTAAAATAAAGCTTAAATCACAAAAAGAATATGTTGCACACTTTTAATAGGTTCTTCTATCTGTTAAAACAGCTACTTCACAACAGACATTTTAGTACCTGTATACATTTTACAATAGTGTATTTATTATGAAAGTATTATAACATTATTTTATTGTACCTCCAAAAAAGAACCTTACCATAAATAATTTATGTATTAAAATATTTTTAGTTGTCTAGAATATTTTCAACAAATTGACAAACTTTGAAAAAAGATGAATTTCAAATGAATAAAAATTAACTTTGCATAATATGTACTAATTTGTTTAAATATTTATTAATTAAAATAAAATGAAATTAAGAAAAAATATTGAGACTTTTTTATGCTTAAGAATAACTGAGAAAAAATCAAAATATTTTGAAAGCATATTGCATGACTTATAAGAAATTTTAATGTAAATAATTGTAGAAAATTTCAAGTATATATTTTAGATAATTCATTCTCTATTGAGTTACTTCTAAAAGATAAAATACATATAAAAACCTGGTTTTTAGTAAAAATCCCTGTTTTTCTTTATTTGTTGTTTATTTTAACTAATATGGCATGCTTTTAAGTATCAACTAAATCTAATTTTCAATTAGAAACTATACCCTTAAGAAAAACAATCTTCATTACGTATATTATGTGCAATTGATAAAAAATATTTAGTATAAGTTTATTTAAAATAGCCTTTAACAAGTTTAATAAAGAAAAATTGTAATTTAATAAATAAAACAACGATATGTAAAATTAAATAGAATCATATATTATTAACATCATCTTGTTTATATAAAGTACAATTTATTTTTAACATCGAAACTTTGTAATTGTTTAAGGTGCATAATATAAAATAAAATCAATTCATCATCAAGGTATAGTTTAAAAATCATGCGATGCACACTGCATAAGTACAATATGCCGCTGAGTTGAAATTTCATCTAAAATAAAAAAAAAAAGTAATAATTTGATTTAAATAAAATTGTTATTATGTGTTGAATACGTCTATTAAAGTACCGATTATTGTTGAATATTTTTTGCATATACATTTATTAGGTACTATAATATTACGTATTAGATGTATATATTGTAACCAGTTTCAAAAATGATTACATTTAGATAGAAATATTTTTAATGTTGTTATATAGACCAAAATAAATAATACCTGCCGATGAAATCTTTAACCTAAAAAAAAAGCATTATAATATTTAACATGCTTATAGATACGAAAAGCATATACTATTAATGATGTAATTATATATAGGGTATCTTATTCTATTGGAAAATGTGTTTCACTAGAATAAAAGTCATTGTATAAATGAAAACTATTTAAATTTATGTATAATACACGTGTTAAAATAAAAAATAAATTGTAACATATAAGAAACTTAAAAAAAACAACAAATATACTTATTTTTAATAAAATAAGAAAAAAAAAATTAAATGCTGGTGTCAATTGCAGTTTAATGCGCATTGGATATTAATAATTAAGATCATATTTGTAATCGTTTTGCCTATTTCGCTACATTTACATTTTATCTAATGAGTAGGTAACGTAGTGTAAAGTAAAATAACTTACTAGGTATAAAGCCGTATTTGAATAAACCATCTAAATAAATTAACAATTAGTAATAAATATATTAGTTTTCAAACTCGAAGTGAACAAGGTATTTACCTATTAAGTGGACGTCACACCAGCTTATTAACTTGCGAGTGTACAGCATACCAAATTTATATTCAGCAGAATAAATTTTGTAACATATATGTTAGATTAGGTGTTCATTTTAGTCATCAGATGTCCTACACATTATACTATTATCCTTAATTATAGCTTAATAATGGGTCGATTATAGCTACCAAATCAGTATAACCAATTTTGTTATGCTAAAAACAAATTTGATATCGTATTTACGTTTGCAAGATAAGGTTATCATAATATGAGGGTGTGGCATCCACTAAATAATCAAGTGTAATTATTAGTTTATTAAAAATTATATATTTAAAAATATCGCATGCATTTTAACGATAATTATTATATAAACAATTAACTAATTAAAAACACTTACCATCAACTGTAAAACAATAAAGACGAGAAATAAATAAGTAATGTGTTTTTTAAACGTGCGAAGTTGTATAATTTTCCTCACTTAGTTGTACATAAGGTTCAAATTCTGCTATCATTCTACAATAAGCGGTTGGTGACAATTTGCGTCTATAAGCTGAAAAATAACAATTTGATTTTTTTTTTTTTAGATGAATGGAACTATAATATGGATTTAGAGTTTTAGTTCATTTATTTAAAATTGGTATTATGTGTTATTGTATTACGTGTCAGAATGATATAGTGTAACTTTTAATAATTACCATATCCACAGTTTCTCCAATCATGTAAGAAACTTGCAATTGGATCTGAAATTATTTGAATTAAATTCGAGTCATTCAAATAATTGCTACGTAATTTATTAACTAAATATTTTTTATTTATACAGTCATATATACACAATAATTATAATCGTTTTACTATATAATTATTTAATTGATTGATATGAAATTTTATGATAAATGACTGTTATTGAATATTGACAACAATAACTTACTCGAAACGCCGGTCCACTCTATATTTATTTGAAAATAGCAACATAGATTTATTACATAAATACAACTGTAAAATGCCTAATTAAAAAAATATATCAACTAGGTACGTAAAACAAAAATATCAAATGCTCTTTATTCTGTTTCATGAACCATATTTATCAAGCCAATTACCATGTTTATATTATAAACTTAGCAAAACATTATAAATATCAATTAATATAAAATTAAACTTACTTGTGTCATAAGCTATTTGTCTCCATGACTCGGCATCAAAATAAGTATGACCTAGTATAAAAAATAAACAAAATTTGCAACAATTCATTTTATTACCATTTTTATATTTTAATCTAACCATTTTCAAATAATAGTGTATTTATATTTAATAATTAACAAAATCAATTTAAATTATCAATGCAAATAATTCATATAACTGTACAAATTTGGTGAAATAGTGGAAAGGTGAAATAACCTATCATCATGCCTGTTGTCAAAATAATAAAACCCTTCTCCATTTACAGTAAAATACTGTCATTAACTTTATCTTCCATTCTTTCGTGGTTAGTACTCGGCCTTTGGCCTTCTACGTCGCCCCAACTGTACATTATCAGGTATTACTTTATAGCTGGTAATTACAAGAAAAACTTTCAATTCAGTTATAATTTTATTCATAAGTACACATTAGTGTTTTAATAAGTTTATAAAAGTAATTACATACCGTCATTAGTCATTAATTTGTAATTCGTCATGTGCACTGTAATGGAATAAAGCATAAATATATGATAATCTGGCTAGTAAAAGTATGTAGATTCAATTTAAGTATCAATTGGACATTTAAATTCTATGAAAATTACAATTATACAGTGAAAATATTTTAGCAACAAATGGAATTCGAAAATATTTATGTAAGTAATGATAGTGCATTATTAAGTAAAATAATTAACTTACCTGCGCAATCCTTATACATTTTCTCTGAATTAGATAGTAGATAAAAATAAATGTATTATTTAATAAATTTAATAATATTTTAAAGAATGTCATATCAATCTTAGAATTAAATACCGTAAAACATATGAAAATCAGCAGAACAAATTGTATATTATGCGTAGTATTATAAGTTATAAGTTATAACTGAATATTCAATAAAAATATCAATATAGATTTTTACATTAATACACTATATTGGTTATACTGAACGCAAATTTGATATTAAAACTTCGTATGATAAAAATATAACATGTTGGTATGGTATCCTTTTTTATTAATTTATATATATCTATATTGTGCATGTTATTCGAAAATATTTTACAACATATAATTATTTCAAAAAAATGTAATATTATATAAATAAAGCACCAATATAATAAATTACACAAAACAAACTGTATACATTTTTACGTTGATATTAAAAAAAAAACTCATTCAAAAATCCTTACTGTCAACTGTAAAACAAAAACAATAACAATTTGTTTGAAGGTATCATTTTATTTAAAGAGAGAATACCTATTGCAAGCATAAGATTTGGTAACTATTTTTTATATTATTTTATGATTAAATTAGAAATATTTATTTACAATTAATATAAACTCTAAATAAAAACATATTTTGAAATAATTTAAAATAATGTTTATATTATTTTATCATAATTTTAATATTGTGCGTGGTTAATGATTCGAAAGTTTTGTTTTGTATTACTCCATTAATTAAATATATAATATATAAAGTGTTTACTAAGATTAATATTAATTTGGGAATTAAAATATACTAATAAAAATATATACTCACATATAGCATAGGTATATCCAATATAACTTATCATAAAAATAATAGCTAACATACTAACATTTTTGACCATTTTTTTGGATAGTTACAAACTTTAAATTAATAGCAGGTGATAAATGAAGTAAATGAGAAAATAAGAATAATAAAAAACATAGTTTAACATCGATATTTAAAGGATTATTATGTAATGACAAATATTGTGTACTCTGTTTTCATGAGCAACTGGGTAAACTATTAAGTAAATCTAAAAATATCCGTTTTTTTATCCGATCACTATTCAACTACACATGGATATAGATTTGTTGATTTAACATTTGTGATTACAATTGAACTCGGTGTATTGTTGAAAAATGGTTAGCTTTCTCTCTTTATGCAAATAACATTGTCTGATTTCCCGTAAACGCATCATTAAATCAGAATTAATTATTTTTCATAAACAGAGTGAATTCTATTTCTGTATATGAGTCAGGAGTATAATAAATGTTCGAGGACTGATTAAAGAATATTCAGTAGGATTAGAAAACAATATGATGATTTACTAACAAAAATTATTTTGTCATAACAATAATTGTTATAGGGCTAGCGATGGCGTCAGTACCGTCACCCAATATGCCATTTAGTAAATTGTAGTGTTGACACTCGAATTGCCTTATTCCAAATATAAATAGGTAATCTTTTTTTCACTCGAATTGTCTCCGGATGTTGTCCAAACATGTATAACCAAACAATCTAAACGAGTTTCCATCCATAGAACATTTAGATTATCGATAGTTGTACGTTTACTATCTACTATTATATCGAATTCCGTAATGTTCAAAAATCAGATTATCCAAAATGGAAATCAAAACAATTAGGACAACCATAAAAAATAAAATACATTATATTAATATCTTAATTCATAAGTATAACACAAATGAAGTTTCAAAATTTTAATACTTATAATCATTGACAAATTAATTCGAACGTTTATGTTAACGCTATGTTAATAAGTTGCAGCGAGTTGATTAACACACAGTTTACGCTTGGTACGGGGTTGTAATAATGTGACAATAGCGAGTGGATTTCTTATGCGTTATTTGCCATAGTAAAATAGTATACAATTTACACAAACGATAGTCTATCTGTCTTTTCTAGATGTCTGTAGAGCACATCATACCTACCAAATGAAGTTAAAATTGTAAAACTTAAAACAACTTAAAATATTATACAAATAATATACAACGATTCTCACTGAACCATTGCCGACTTAATTTTAAATTGATCTAAACTAATCTGGGCGAAACGGAAATCATATTATATTGAAAGTTGAGATAACTGGGCGAAACGTGTAGGGTCCTTTTTGGGCAAAACAAGCTACGCCCTCTTCGCTCACTTGCATTGATAATTATATAATTATAAAATTGGTGTGGTTAGACCTCTAGATTAGTTGTTGAGCGACGGTCTAACACCCCGACCACACCATAAAAAACACTTATTCGAAACCTTCTATATAATAGGTCTCAGAAAGAGATGATCATAGAAAACAATCGGACTCAGAAGATAGACTTCGTCTAGTCAATCTATCTTTTAAGTTAGTAAAAATATTTTCAACAAATTGACAAATATTGTCAAACGATGAACTTTAAATGTTCATAAACATTTGAAAAAACAGCCAAATTATTTCAAAAAAATTTAGTATGGCGTATAGGGAATCCGCAACTCTAGTATAAACAATTGTACAAATAAATTAGACAAAAAAAAAAAAATTTTTTTAAATAAATGTGGCACAAGAATATTACATTACTTATGTGTGAAAAAAATATTGAAATATGCTATTTAATTTGTCGTTGCATAATATTAAACATTAAAATCTGAATTTATTTTTAAACCTGTACGATTATGATTACAAATAGCACTAATTTAGAAATTAAATATTCCAATTATTATAAAATTGAAATAGTGCACGATGTCATTGATTATAAATACTAAATACTAAACAAATGTTGAAAAATATGAGCATTCAATGTTTATGAATAATTGAAAAACAGTCAAATTATTTCAAAAAGTTATAGTATGGCGTATAGAAAATTAGATTCATATACTCTCCCCTCTCCACTTTAGAATTTCGAAAAAAATTAACTCCATTCGTTTATGCTTTTAAACCCGTCGTTTTGTGCAGATTTGTGATGTTATTCCCATCGTTTGTGATCAATCCTTTCCTGAGATATACATCTTTCAATGTTAAAGGCTGAATTATGCCCTTAGCTATTCCTTTTGTAGTAAAAAAAATATTTTGTCTTTAGTATCATATGATAACAGTCCACATAATCATTTTTTTACCTCTACAGTATATAGTTGTAAAACATTTGGTTTACCAGAAAAACTCAAATCCTCATGAATTAGAAAAAAGTTTTACTTTTTAAGTTTGGGTGATTTTAAAAATAAAAAAAATATTTAACGGAAAAATGGAAAAAAATAGAAAAATGGACTTACACATCAACACTAAAGATATAATTGTGATCCAGGTGGTACTTTAAATCTATTCTATGTAATTTGGAATCCCAAACCAATTTTGATAAGAAAATAGTTTTTTTTTTATTAGTATGTGATTTTCAAACGTTAAACAATTACTCTTCACTCTTAGGGATCTTATAAATTGCATACAGCCACCAAAATTTACGAGTGTGGATGCCAAAAATCATTATGTATCATATTACTGAAGAGATACAAACAATAGCTGAGAAAGATGTGATGACCTATTAAATTGTATTCGACATGTATGACTAAATATGTCAACTAAAATCAATTGTCAATTTATAATGTACACTATATAAATAAAGCTCAAATTTTATTTAAACTATATTCAAAAACATGAATTATTTATATCATATTTTTATTAAAATATATTTGTGTGAGTTCAATAAATTTTGAATTGCACAGTATCATTAAAAAATTATTATTGATATATGTATTATATTTAATATCTAATATGTATATATTGTTATGTTTATGATACTGATGTAAGATGTAAGCATATTATTTAATCATTACTATATTTTACGTTAAATTTGTCTTTATCTTTTAATAATCTATTTAAATATTTTTTCACTAAGATATAAAAAAGTTAAAAGGTCTTATTCGAAACCTTCTAATGAGCGTCGGAATAGGAATAATCATAGCAAACGATTGGAGTCGGAAACTAGACTCCGTATAGTCAATATTTTAAGTTAGCTATAATATTTTTTACTAATTTACAAATGTTAACAAAAGATAAATTTTAAATGTTTACGAATTATTGAAAAACAATCATATTGTTTCAAAAAATTATAGAATGGCGTAAAGGAAATGATATAGTGTTAACAATTTTAGAAAATTTCATGCAACTGTTTGGAATTATTCTTTTTTGAGTTAGATCTATCAAATAGTCTGTATCAAATAAAAAACATACACAATTTGTAATATACGTGTAATACAAGTATATAACTTATGCATGAACAAAAAATTCAAAAATGTTGTATAATTTGTCATTTTATTATATTAAACTCTGTATTTATGTTTAAATCTATATGCTCATGATTATAAATTGTACAAATTTAGCGATGACATATTTTAAGTATTGTAACATTGAAATAGTGCATGATATCATTTGTTTATTTTATTATACTTAACGAAAAACAGACAATGGTTGTTTTTATTCTAAAACTAAAATAGTACATGACATTATCCGTTATTACATATTAAATTTTCTGATTGTAAACTGTAGTTAATTTCAGTATATATACACACATATATATATATAAATAGAAAAAAACAATTTGTTATATTAATGTAGTACAAGAGTACAAAAAAAATTGAAAAAATTTGAAAAAATAAGTTATGTTATTTATTTTGTGAGATCATTATATTAAAGAATTAACTCTGTATTTATCTTCAATTCTGTATGCCCATGTTTAAAAATAACATTAATTTAGCAATGACATATTTGAGCATTACACGATCAAAATAGTACATAGTGTGCTGGAGTACTTTTTTAATTATAATTTATATATTATAGACCTTGTCTTTTACTGCTCCAATATTCTATAGATTTGAGACATAATTAGACTTGGACCTAACCGTTCTAACCTTATAGGTTATGACAACATTTAAGCTATGGATCGTCAAATTATTTTTTGATAATTTATTATGTGAATTGATTCATTTTTCATTATTTTAATAGGTTCAATTATTTAACAAACATTTTATTTTAGTGATTTAAATTTTAATAATAATAAATAATTTTGAAGTCATGCACCATTTCAATTCTATTATATTCGATATTTTGATCCGTTTTTCATGTGGATATTTTAATTATTCATATTTATAAATGTCAGGTATCCAATAATAAATTTCCCTCATTTTTTTAACCATTTCGTGAACTCTTTCTTTTTTTCAAAACAAATCGAAACGTAATTTCATATTAGTTTTATGTTACAATATAGATTACAATAGGCTTATGTTATATGATTTATAAATTAATTGGGAAAATAGAAGCTATAATTTGAAAAATAATGCAGATATTGTTGTGTGGTTTTTTGTCATATGACTAATAGCCTATCTTTTACAGTGGTCTAAAATAAAAAAAGTCAATAACCACTAGATTTTTTCAAATATGTTAAATCAAGTTTTTTACACCCCTGCATTATGCACCGATAGATTTACAAAAAAAATAGGTATCGCTCTATCAATAACCTTGCCTGCAGAGTATAATCAGTATTATTTTTTAGGTACTTTTAATTTTTTTTTTGGCAAATTATAATTTAAAGACAATATACTATTTGCAGACAAGGCTACATTTGATTTACAATGGATTTGCAATTAATTTTTTTCACTGTTATTTGAAGAAAAATTTATAGAGAATCTTGGGTCGAGTTCTTGAACCTTAGGTATAAATTACAAAAATTTTAAAAATTTTCATCTTCAAAATTCATTGCAAATTTTCACGATTTTGATATAGTGCGTAAACATTTAAACTTTAAATGCTTATAAACAAAAACTGAGACCAACGATTTTTGATTTTTTTTTTCTACAATTAAGAACAACGTATAATGTAATCCTTGTATTAAATTTAAAAATTTTTCGGCGTCCAAAATTTTTTTTATATACACTACCTAGGTGTTTATTATAAAAATAACCAGCCTACGTCAATAAATTGCTTTTATTTCATTTTATGTCTATATTTATGTACCTATTGTACCTAATATTTTGTAATTTCATATCCGAAGCTTTCTCATACGAGTAAACAATTGTACGAGGCTATTACAATCTACTATTATTGTATTCATAATATTTCTAATACAATAATTTAATAGAAAAAATTTTTTGACGCATTTAGCATTTACTAATATTTTTTTTTTTAAGTTAAATTAAAAAAAAAAAAAATCTTACAAAATGCCATGTCACCAGACCATAATATAATCCAGGCCATCTGGAAAATTCCCATATCCAGACCGGCCACTTCGCCCCTGATCGAGTCGCTGAGAAATAGAAATTATCTGAATAGCAGAAAACATTGTCCTAAATCGAAAACTACTGACATCACTAGTAGTATAGCAATAACCTCAAATCACTCTAACCGCAATATAGTAGCGGTCAAAGCAGTGGCGTACGCAGGGGAAGTGTCAGAGAGATATGACATCCCCCTCAAAAATAAGTATCTTTTCAAATTATGAAACGATAACTAAAAAAAGGCCAATTCATGTATATAGGTAATTATGATTTATGACACTCCCCTTAAAAAAATCCTGCGTACGCCACTGGATCAAAGGTATGTGCGATTGGTGACTTCGCCCCTGTCATCATCCGCAAATTAAAACTTGATATTTTAGTTAACATTCCTGTATGGAAGTATCCGAGTTGGGTCCGAGATAACATTTATGATAAAGATAAACAACTAATTGGGTCCGTCTATAAAAACGGTAACATACTAATTGGATCCCGTTATAAAAACTGTAACTTACAAGTATTGATATATGCAATAAAATTAACTCATGTATAAAAATATATTGCCAATTTTCACTCAATAGCAGTATTCTAGATGTTAAACGTTATACTATGTTAGTATCACTTGACATTTCAATCTAGTTGTACACTTATTAGTGCCTTTACTTTTTGTCTAAAATGGAACAATTTAGTGTAATGTTTAGTGAAAAAGGAAAACGCGTGTACGTTACGCCCGACGGATTTAAATTTTCTTTTCACAAAACTCTATCAAACGATGTTAAACGATGGCGCTGCGTACAAAAGTCTTGTAAGTATTTTTTTAAATGTAAAAATGATATATTAATTTATGAGTCATTTTTACATGCTCACACACCTAATGTGGAAAGTATACTGCATAGACAAGCAATTAGTAATAGTGTCAAAAGAAAAGGGTTAGAAGATATTTATGAAATGTCTTCTAAAATATTACATCGTGAATTAAAAAAATGATGTTCACGATTTAACGCATAATGATTGTATTTTAATTCAAAAAAATATTTATGCTAGAAAAGCTATACAGCCAAACATTCCGAAAAATATTGACGATGTTCATGAAGTGCTAAATGATTTAAAAATAACAACAAATCGAGAAGAACAATTTTTATTAGTTAATGATAAAGCTACTAATATTATAATTTTTTCAACAGTAGAAAAATTGAAATTATTATGCTCAAAAAATATTATTTATGTGAATGGAACATTCAAAAGTGTCCCGAAGATGTTCAATCAAATGTTTACAAACCATACAATGCATAATAACCTTTACATACCTTTAATTTTTTGCTTACTCAAAGATAAATGTACACAAACATATACACAAACTTTTGAGATATTGGTCGACGAATGTATTAAGGTAAATTTAATTTTTAAACCAGAATTTATGTATACAGATTTTGAGAACGCAATTCATTTAGGCGCTCTTTCAACATGGCCAGAAATTATTATTAAAGGCAGTAGGTTTCATATCACACAAAGCTGGTGGAGAAAAATACAAACTTTAGGACTTAGTAATGAATAAAAACAAAATTCTGAACTAGGTAAATACTTAAAATTTTTTTTTGGATTACCATTCTTAAGGCCTGAAGAAGTTGAGGATTCGTTTATAGTAGATATAATATCTACTCAACCAAATGACCAACGCATACAAGAATTTACGGATTACATATTAAATAATCATATTGACTCAGAAGTAGTTTTCCCCCCTAAAATTTTGTCAGACTAAGAGTACTTACTACACACACCGGTTTTTTTGTTGTAATATCATTAATAAATATTAATTTGTTTTATTATGATAAAAAGTATTATACTTTTACGTTTAAATACGATTGTTCGTCATTATTAACTACCTACTTTTTCATCATTACCTCAAGCTCAATCATGAACGTGCAACGTCGTTTAATTAACTACTGTGGAAAAGATCGCAGTGTTGTTCACTTTTGATTTTTATACTATTCAGATAGAGACCTAACGTCTTGGTATTTTAAATAGCTTATTGTGTTTAATTTAAGATAAGACAATTGGAGAAAAACATTTTAAACCTAAAAAAAAAACAGTAATTTATTATTATTGGATTTCAAAACGATAGAATAAATGTGTCTACAGTCTATACACGACTAATATAATATCTATCACCGATAATTATGAAATTCAAATTAAAAAAAATTTAACAACTTTTAATTTTTTTTTTTTTAATTTTTTCTTTAAATGTCAATACATATTGACTAACTAGATAAATTCATAAAAATACATAAGTTTTTTTTGTATGTATCTATTGTACCTGTATAAAAATATTAAAAATGCATATCTAGAAATAATTATTTTATATGCATTTTAAGTTAGAATTTTGACTAAATCACTCATTTAAAAAATAAACTATAACAATGATCATTATTTTATTTTATTTTTTAAGTAGGGTTTCGATAACATACTTATGTCTTATTCGTTGTTTGTGCTATGCAAATAGTTACCTGAAACCTAGACAATGATATACACAACTGATATAATTTCTATAATAGTTTATTGTGAAATTTAAAGTAGAACAATTAAAGAAAAAAATCTTCATTACGTATATTATGTGCAATTGATAAACAATATTTAGAATAAGTATATTTAAAATAGTTTTTAACAAGTTTAATATAGAAAAATTGAAATTTAATAAATAAAACGACGATTTGGTATAAAGTACAATTTATTTTTAACATTGAAACTTCGAAATTAAAGGTGCATAATATGAAATAAAATCAATTCATCATCAATGTATAGTTTAAAAATAATGCGATGTATAACGCATAAGTACAATGAGCAGCTGAGTTTAAATTTCATCTAAAATAAAAAAAAAAACAGTAACAATTTGATTTAAATAAAAATTGTATTATGTGTTGAATACATCTATTAAAGTACCGATTATTGTTGAATATTTTTTGCATATACATTTATTAGGTACTATAATATTACGTATTAGATGTATATATTGTAACCAGTTTCAAAAATGATTACATTTAGATAGAAATATTTTTAATGTTGTTTTATAGACTTAATCATACCTGCCGATGACAACTTTAATCTAAAAAAATGCATTATAATATTTAGCATGTCTATTGATACGAAAAGCATCAAAAACACGAAAACGTGTTTCACTAGAATAAAAGTCAGTGTATAAATGAAAAATATTTAAATTGATGTATAATACACGTATTAAAATAAAAAATAAATTGTAACATATAAGAAACTTTAAAAAACAACAAATATACTTATTTTTAATACAATAAGAAAAAAAATTAAATGCTGGTGTCAATTGCAGTTTAATGATAAACACACTGGATATTAATAATTAAGATCATATTTGTAATCGTTTTGCCTATTTCGCTACATTTACATTTTATCTAAAATGTAATTTTAGGTAAAACAGTGTAAAGTAAAATAACTTACCAGTTATAAAGCCGTATATCAGCTGAACACCTGAATAAATTAACAATTAGTTAGAAATATATTAGTAGATAAGGTATTTACCTATTAAGTGGACGTCACACCAGGTTATTAACTTGCGAGTGTACAGCATACCAAATTTTTATTCAGCAGAATACATTTTGTAACATATATGTTAGATTAGGTGTTCATTTTAGTCATCAGATGTCCTACACATTATACTATTATCCTTAATTATAGCTTAATAATGAGTCGATTATAGCTACCAAATCAGTATAACCAATTTTGTTATGCTAAAAACAAATTTGATATCGTATTTATGTTTGCAAGATAAGGTTATCATAATATGAGGGTGTGGCATCCACTAAATAATCAAGTGTAATTATTAGTTTATTAAAAATTATATATTTAAAAATATCGTATACATTTTAACGATAATTATTATATAAACAATTAACTAATTAAAAACACTTACCATCAACTGTAAAACAATAAAGACGAGAAATAAATAAGTAATGTGTTTTTTAAATGTGCGAAGTTGTATAATTTTCCTCACCGCTGTGTACATCGGGTTGATATTCTGCAAACGTTTCACAATACTCTTTTGGCGATTTTGTGCTTCTAAAAGCTAAAAATTAAGTTGGTTTTTTTTTTTTTTTAGATGAATGGAACTATAATATGGATTTAGAGTTTTAGTTCATTTATTTAAAATTGGTTCTATATTACATGTCAGATTTATATATTATAACTTTTAATAATTACCATATCCACACTGTGTCCAATCATGTACAAAACTTGCAATTATTCGATCTGAAATTATTTGAATTAATTTTAAGTCAAAGTCATTCAACTTATTGCTACGTAATTTATCAACTAAATATTTTTTATTTATACAGTCATAAATACACAATAATTATAATCGTTTAACCATATTAATATTTAATTGATCGATAAGCGATATTATGATAAATTACGTTTATTAAATATTGACAACAATAACTTACTCTGAACGCTGGTCCACTCTGAATTTATTTAAAAAAAGCAACATAAATATAATACATAAATACAACCGTAAAATGTCTAATTAAAAAAATATATCAACTATGTACGTTGAACAAAAATATCAAATATTCTTTATTCTGTTTCATGAACTATATTTACCAGGCCAACTACCATGTTTATATTATATAATTAGCACAATATTATAAATATCAATTAATATAAAATTATACTTACGTGTGTAATAAGCTGTTTGTCTCCATAAAGCTTCATTATAATAATGATCACCTAATATAAAAAATAAAAAAAAATTGCAACAATTCAGTTTATCACCATTTTTATATTTTAATCTAGCCATTTTCAGATAATAGTGTATCTATATTTAATAATTAACAAAATCAATTTAAATTATTAATGCAAATAATTCATATAACTGTACAAATTTGGTGAAATAGTGGAAAGGCGATGTAACGTATCACCATGCCTGTTGTCAAAATTCCTTCATGGTTAGTACTCGGCCTTTGGCCTTTTACGTCGCACGAACTGTATACATTATCAGGTATTACTTTATAGCTGGTATTAACAAGATAAACTTTCAGTTCAGTGATCATTTTATTCATAACTACACATTAGTGTTTTTATAAGTTTTTAAAAGTAATTACATACCGTCATAAACCATTAAACCTTTATTTATCATTTGCTCTGTAATGGAATAGAACAAAAATATATGATAATCTGGCTAGTAAAAGCATGTAGATTCAATTTTAGTATTAATTGGATATTTAAATTTTATAAAAATTACAATTATACAGTGAAAATTTTTTAGCAATAAACGGAATTCGAAAATATTTATGTAAGTAATGATAGTGATAAAGTAAAGTAATTAACTTACGAACGCATTGGAGATACCGTTGCTCTAAATTAGATAGTAGATAATAATAAATATATTATTAAATAAATTCGATGATATTTTAAAGGATATCATATCAATCCTAGAATTAAATACCATATTACATACGAAATTCAGCAGAACAAATTGTATATTATACATAGTATTATAAGTTATAAGTTATAACTGACTATTCAATTAAAATATCAATAAAGATTTTCACATTAATTCACTAAATTGGTTTTACTGAAAGCAAATTTGATATTAAAACTTCGTAAGATTAAAATATAACATGTTGGTATGATATCCTTTTTTATTGTATTAATATATACCAAATATTAATATAATCTATAATAATAATAAATACATATATTGTACATAATATTCGAAAATATTTTACAACATGTATTTAATACAAAAACATGTAATATTATATAAATAAAACACTAATATAGTAAATTACACTAAAAAAACTGTATACGTTTTAACGTTTTAATAATAAAAATAAAACTTATTTAAAAATTCTTACCGTCAACTGTAAAACAAAAACAATAACAATTTGTTTGATGGTATCATTTTATTTAAAGAGAGAATACCTATTGCAAGCATAAGATTTGGTAACTATTTTTTATATTATTTTATGATTAAATTAGAAATTTTTATTTACAATTAATATAAACTCTAAATAAAAACATATTTTGAAATAATTTAAAATAATGTTTATATTATTTTATCATAATTTTAATATTGTGCGTGGTTAATGATTCGAAAGTTTTGTTTTGTATTACTCCATTAATTAAATATATAATATATAAAGTGTTTACTAAGATTAATATTAATTTGGGAATTAAAATATACTAATAAAAATATATACTCACATATAGCATAGGTATATCCAATATAACTTATCATAAAAATAATAGCTAACATACTAACATTTTTGACCATTTTTGTGGATAGTCACAAACTTTAAATTAATAGCAGGTAATAAATGAAGTAAATGAGAAAATAAGAATAATAAAAAACATAGTTCAAATCGATATTTAAAGGGTTATTGTCTAATGACAAATAAATGTGTATTCTGCTTTCATGAGCAACTGGGTAAACTATTAAGTAAATATAAGAACGTACAAATATCCGTAGGACGTATAAAAAATAAGCAAAAGACATTATCCGACTATTGTTTGTTAAATGCTAAATTCACCCGTTGCAGGCTACGATTATAGTGGTATATATATTTTGTCAAAAATATCGACTTTATCATATCAATAGTTATACCTAAAAACTATACGAAATTTTTCAATTCAATAATACTTTATTATTTAGTTTTATCCCATCCATTTATCTACTGTGAAAAGTAGTAAACTTATGAATGTGCCTTTTTTCCGGTAAACATTGATATTGTTAAATATAAACAAAATGTTAGTCATTATTGATTAATTAATAATTACTATCACAGTGTTTATCAGTGGCGTTATTTGGGGAAAGGGCAAGCAGGGGCATTTACCCCACCCTGGATTTTTTATGGGCTGGTCTAATTTTTGGTACGATAGGGTCATACGGCCGCTAAATAGTAGCTCTGCTCATACTGTTTATAGGTCAAAAATTGAATGATATTTATATACCAATTATAAATTCAAATAACAAAAATTATAAGTTTCCTGATCACTATACAACTACACATGGATATAGATTTGTTGATTTAACATTTGTGATTACAATTGAACTCGGTGTATTGTTGAAAAATGTTTAGCTTTCTCTCTTTGTGTAAATAACATTGTCTAATTTCAAGTAAACGCCACATTAAATCAGAATTAATTATTTTTCATGAACAGAGAAAATTCTATTTCTGTATATGAGTCAGGAGTATAATAAATGTTCGAGGACTGATCAAACAATATTCAGTCGGATTAGAAAACGGTATGATGATTCACTAACAAAAATTATTTTGTTGTAACAATGATTATTATAGGACTGGCTAAGGGGAAATTGTCATTACTGTTACCCAATATCCAATTTGATATAAAATTGCAGAAATCTCCGCTGATTTGGATTAATTGGTATAGACTGGACCTTTAGTTTATTAGTTGAGTGATGGTAAAACACCCTGATCCCGTAAAAAAACACTTAATCGAAAATTTTTAATGGACGTCAGAATGGGATGATCGTAGGAAACGACTTGACTATGAACTTAAAATGTTTATGAACTGCAAAACAGTCAAATAATTTCAAAAATATAGCATGGCGTATAGGAAATTCTGGTGTAAACAATTTTAGAAAATTTCGAGTACCTATTTTGGATTATTTTCTTTTGAGTTGTATCTAAGAAATAGTATTGAATAAATTTAGCACAAGAATATAATTTATGTGTGAAAAAAAGTTCAAAAATTTTATTTAATTTGTCATTTCGTTGTATTAAACATTAAATTCTTAATTTATTTTTAAATTTATACGCTTATGATTATAAATAGCACTAATTTAGAAATGAAATATTCCGAGTAGTGCCGCATTTAGACATATTATGCCCCATTTTGTGCAAAAAAAAATTGGCGCCCCCTTAAGGGGTCTATCCATGAGAAATAAATTTTCACTAACCTTTAAGATGTTGAGCAAAAAAAAGAATGAGTACTTTTTTCAAAAATATTTTTGAATAATTGTAGATCCCCTCTCCTTCTGCAAAGATACATTGGATTCATTTGAATGTATGTAACTTGAACCCTGCTTATTATCAGGAGCGCCAATTCAGTTTTAAACTAAGGCTGCCAAATTTTTAAACATTCAAAATTTGTCCACCATATCAGAAGAAAGTAAAAATATTGAAATTTATTATTGTCTTAAAAGATAAGTCGCGCGACATTCTTTATATATTTTAGCCTATTTGTAGAAGTCTCACAACTAGCCTACACACTCTTACTTTGAATCTTGATTATAATGTCATTGTTTATAAATGTAATTCATATATTTAACTTAAGAACCTCAATTTATAATGAGTAATAATAACTATTATCATTCATTCAAATCAAATTTTTGATTATACAAATAAAGCTGCAAGCAATATATTATATAAAAAAAAAATCAATTTAAGCTATTAGCATGCAGTTATTTGTATCATTAAATTATTTGAAGTTTGAAATTAAGAGTTTTTAAATAATTAGCAAAATGAATAACATAAGATTGATTTTTACAATTTTTTAATAATTTATATTTATCTCACAATCTTAAGAAGCTAATAAAACAGACAATTTTTTTTTTTAATTTTGATCCATTAATTATAATCTTACAACTACCAAAAAATGTTAACAATAAAGATTAAAACAATATGTCATTTATAAAATATTTTTCAAAAACTATTATTATATTGTATTTTTGTAAGAAAAAGGCACGCCGCGCGCGATAACAAAATATGCTGTATTATTATAAATAACCCATGTATATTGACATAATCACAGCAAATTTGGGTTATTAATAACTCTCGATCGCTGATAGCTATATTGTTATAAATACATTAGTTGTTTTAACTTCAAATACCATAATACACTAACAATTAACATTATAAATATTATGTATTTTATAATACTGTTATAATTATAATGTCAATTGTAAAAGTTTTAGTTTTTACAAATGAACAAATTTCTGACCGAAAAATGTTGGCGCCCCCAACATACTGGTGACCGGGGCAGTTGTAGCCAGTGCCCCCTCCTAAGTGCGGCCTTGATTCCGAGTATTATAAAATTGAAATTGTGTATGATATCATTGATTATTAATACTATAGTACCTACTAGTATTTATAGTCAATGATGATATCATTTGTTGATACCTGATATTAATCCAAATAAAAGTAATGCATGTTTTAAAACAATTAAAAATATCGTATTGACTTATCGATTTTCCAAGCGTACGACCAAATATTATTTTAAAAGTCAGTAACCTGAAATGTTGTCATCACCTAATAATATCTTTAATCAGAAACATCTAGCTCGATTAATGCATTATTCAGTTGGTATACCGACGAAATAGTAAAAAAGAACTGTGATTTGTGATTATCAGATTTCATATTAATAGGAAAAAAGTACTGGAGTAATAATAAGTATAATTAATGGTGTGTAGTGTTAAAACAAATGTAGTAAATTATGATATTTTGTAGTCATTTTTATTAAAATAAAGGTCTACTCGAATTTCCTCCCATAGCATACTTAGATTATCGATAGTTGTACGTTTACTGTCTACTATTATATTGATTTCCGTAATGTTCAAAAATTAGATTAATTAGATTATCCAAAATGGAAATCAAAACAATTAGGACAACCACAAAAAATAAAATACATTATATTAATATCTTAATTCATAAGTATAACACAAATGAAGTTTCAAAATTTCAATACTTATAAGCATTGACAAATTAATTTAAACTTCGAAAACTGTGCTAAAATATATTTTATTTTTTTAAATTTTTATTCTGACATTTTTTACATTTCGTCTAAATTATTTTATGTATTGACTATTTATTATTTGTATTATTATTAATAATTACAGCTGAGTCAGACTATTTAATAAGATATTTATAGTTTTATAAAAACTTAAATTTTTTATTAAATTATTATTTATTAACATATATTTGTTCGGTTAATTTAATTTTTATAAATATTTCTTTTAATACGAAGTAAGGTTATACCTTAATTATAGCTGTCGGAGGTGATTCCAGTACAAGAAGGCCACTATACTTAAAATAGGAGACAATTCAAGTGAATGTTGTTTTGGAAATCGAGGGGCAATTCGAGTTACGTTTAAAAAAAAAAATTCATAGGAGGCAATTCGTGAGGGTCCATCTTTGCAATAACGACTACTGAGTATCCCCGCTGCACGGGACCTATTCGAACAAAAATGATCCTACTCGTTTTGCCCAGACTAGTTTATATCAATTTAGAATTAAGTTGGCAATGATTCAGTCAAAAAGATTTCCCAAAGCTTTCCGCTTACAAATTGTATTCACAATTAGGCGGGTTAAATCTGAATCATCGTATGGTATAATATGATTATGACGACGTTGATCAGAATTTAAATTAATTTATTCATCTATCACTTAAGAATCGTAAGTATAGGTACCAATAATAACGTAGCAGAATACAAACGTTTAACACAACGGCAACGAATCTCACACGTAATTACATTGTTTGAGCCAACATTGTGTTTATAATTATTAAATATTAACATATCCTTTGTCTCTTATATAGATAATTTTTAAAAACACATCCATTTCAATAAAATGTGATAGCTAGGTATATGTTAATAGTCTCGTACGTACTGACTGTGATCAAAACTAATCTTTGTCGTTTGTTACTTTATAAATGATAACTCATAAGTATGTTATTTAATTTATATTTCAATAACTTTAATTTTTGGTTTAGATAAGCTATGTTAATAAGTTGCAGCGAGTTGATTAACACACAGTTTACGCTTGGTACGGGGTTGTAATAATGTGACAATAGCGAGTGGATTTCTTATGTGTTATTTGCCATAGTAAAATAGTATACAATTTACACAAACGATAGTCTATCTGTCTTTTCTAGATGTCTGTAGAGCACATCATACCTACCAAATGATGTTAAAATTGTAAAACATAAAACAACTTAAAATATTATACAAATAATATACAACGATTCTAACTGAACCATTGCCGACTTAATTTTAAATTGATCTAAACTAATCTGAGCGAAACGGAAATCATATTATATTGAAAGTTGAGATAACTGGGCGAAACGTGTAGGGTCCTTTTTGGGCAAAACAAGCTACGCCCTCTTCGCTCACTTGCATTGATAATTATATAATTATAAAATTGGTGTGGTTAGACCTCTAGATTAGTTGTTGAGCGACGGTCTAACACCCCGACCACACCGTAAAAAACACTTATTCGAAACCTTCTATATAATAGGTCTCAGAAAGAGATGATCATAGGAAACAATCGGACTCAGAAGATAGACTTCGTCTAGTCAATTTATCTTTTAAGTTAGTAAAAATATTTTCAACAAATTGACAAATATTGTCAAACGATGAACTTTAAATGTTCATAAACATTTGAAAAAACAGCCAAATTATTTCAAAAAATTTTAGTATGGCGTATAGGGAATCCGGAACTCTATAGTATAAACAATTGTAGACAATTTCAAGTACCTATTTGGGATTATTCTTTTTCGAGTTATACCTAAGAAACAGTCAGTTTCAACTAAAAAAAATAAAAAATTTTTTTAAAATAAATGTGGCACAAGAATATAACTTATGTGTGAAAAAAAAATTTAAATATGCTATTTAATTTGTCATTTCATAGTATTCAACATGAAAATCTGAATTTATTTTTAAATTTGTACGCTTATGATTACAAATAGCACTAATTTAGCAATGACACATTCCGAGTACTATAAATTTGAAATAGTGCATAATATCATTCATTATAAATACTATAGTACCTACTAGTGTTTATAGTCAATGATGATATCATATATTGATATTATTAATTTAAATAAAGGTAATGCATGTTCTAAAAGAACCAAAATATTGTATAAACTTACAGATTTTCAAAGCGAACATCAACAAGTATTATGTTGAAAATCATTGACTTGAAATGATTTACCTAGGTAAATCAAAATGTCACAATTATAATAAATGTATGTATAAATAGATCAAAAACTTTTATTCGAAACATTGATTGGACGGAGAAATTGAATTTCGTCTATTCTATTTTTCAAGTTAGCTAGAATATTTTAAAAAAATTGACAAATGTTGACAAAAGATGAGCGTTCAATGTTTATGAATAAATGAAAAACAGTCAAATTATTTCAAAAAGTTATAGTATGGCATATAGAAAATTAGATTCATATACTCTCCCCTCTCCACTTTAGAATTTCGAAAAAAATTAACTCCATTCGTTTATGCTTTTAAACCCGTCGTTTTGTGCAGATTTGTGATGTTATTCCCATCGTTTGTGATCAATCCTTTCCTGAGATATACATCTTTCAATGTTAAAGGCTGAATTATGCCCTTAGCTATTCCTTTTGTAGTAAAAAAAATATTTTGTCTTGAGTATCATATGATAACAGTCCACATAATCATTTTTTTACCTCTACAGTATATAGTTGTAAAACATTTGGTTTACCAGAAAAACTCAAATTCTCATGAATTAGAAAAAAGTTTTACTTTTTAAGTTTGGGTGATTTTAAAAATAAAAAAAAATATTTAACGGAAAAATGGAAAAAAAATAGAAAAATGGACTTACACATCAACACTAAAGATATAATTGTGATCCAGGTGGTATTTTAAATCTATTCTATGTAATTTGGAATCCCAAACCAATGTTGATAAGAAAATAGATTTTTTTTTTATTAGTATGTGATTTTCAAACGTTAAACAATTACTCTTCACTCTTAGGGATCTTATAAATTGCATACAGCCACCAAAATTTACGAGTGTGGATGCCATAGGTCATTATGTATCATATTACTGAAGAGATACAAACAATAGCTGAGAAAGATGTGATGACCTATTAAATTGTATTCGACATGCATGACTAAATATGTCAACTAAAATCAATTGTCAATTTATAATGTACACTATTTGAGATTAGAAAATTGGACTTGCACATCAACATTAAAGATATAATTGTGATCCAGGTGGTACTTTAAATCTATTCTATGTAATTTGGAATCCCAAACCAATGTTGATAAGAAAATAGTTTTTTTTTATGTAAGTATGTAATTTTCAAACGTTGAACAATTATTTGCGACGCAATCAAAAGTTTTTATTTGATTTTCGATTTTTGATTTTTATGGTCGAACGAGGAGGTAAAGTTTTTGCACCTAGCTAAAATGTTATATTTTTTCAACACTTTTCAATAACTTCCCACAAAGCTTTATAAAGCCATTTGAATACTAGTAGAATTGGAAAAAAAGATAGCGTAAGGAATATTGTGTTTTGGATAATTTTCGAAATCAAATTAAATTTCAAAATTCACATTTGGTAGGAAAGGCAAGATTAAGTAAGGCATTTTGTACGTTGAATTTTTTTGTTAATCACCAAAAAAATATTTATAAAACTTATATGCTGAGTAATAATAACGTTTACATGATATTATGTTCTTACACTTTTTGAATTAAAACTAATTAAATTACGTGTCGATTTAAATATTATCAAACAACTAAAAATAATGTAATGAAAATAAAAATGTATAATATTAGTTAAAAACTTACAAACAATTATGTTAAAAATATAAAAAAAATAATAACAATCACTTTATTAAAACAAACAGTCTTAATTAATATTGTTGTGTCAAAATATCAAAATATTGAATACAAAATATATAATATTTTGTTTAAATAGACATATTATAACAATAATAATCGTGGTATTTACTATGATACAATATATAAACATAACTCTTATATCATATTATATTTATATACCGTCAAAAAACAATATAGGTATTACACTTCAATAATAAATTGTAGGTATCTATATAATATCATTCCTATATTCTATATCTATATAAATAACTGAACACCTTAACTTTTTACCTTATTCTCTTAGTGAATAATATCTAAATAGATTATTTTTTAGATTTGGACAAGGATCCTACTATTTTATACTATAATAATACCAGACGTACTAAAAATAAAGTAATTGGACTTCTGAAAAATGGAAGTATTTCAGATCTCGAAAATACTGAAGTTTATAAACAATTATATTGCATAAAAAAAACCACGTGCCTTTGTTGACAGTGACATGTATGCTTAATTGATTATTAATGCTATTAGAGATGGCATAACTTTACAAACGTATAATATATATATAAAAAGTACTATTTCAAAGTATTAACAACTCAATTAAATGCCTGATGGCCTAATTAAATTAGATATAGTATGTATATATGCCAATCGTATGTATCAACAATTATTTGAAACATATTCATCATATAAAAAAGTTAGAGAATATTTAACTTGTAGTTAAAACCAAACAAAACTGTGTATAACTATAGTAGCTAATTAACCGACAGAAAGTATATATTGATTTTATGAAAGATATTCTGAAAAATACATGGAAGAATATAGAATATTAGAAAGTTTATTAAATGTACTTTTTCTATAAAATCAAAATATATATTTCTTAATAACTATTTACTTAATGAACCAGTTACAAACAAGTTAAATTTGGACAAGACAAAACTTAATTTTAAAAGATTTTCCTATCAAAATCAATCTGTTAGATAACCAGTTCACTCTTAGGGGTCTTATAAATTGCATACAGCCACCAAAATTTACGAGTGTGGATGCCAAAAATCATTATGTATCATATTACTGAAGAGATACAAACAATAGCTGAGAAAGATGTGATGACCTATTAAATTGTATTCGACATGTATGACTAAATATGTCAACTAAAATCAATTGTCAATTTATAATGTACACTATATAAATAAAGCTCAAATTTTATTTAAACTATATTCAAAAACATGAATTATTTATATCATATTTTTATTAAAATATATTTGTGTGAGTTCAATAAATTTTGAATTGCACAGTATCATTAAAAAATTATTATTGATATATGTATTATATTTAATATCTAATATGTATATATTGTTATGTTTATGATACTGATGTAAGATGTAAGCATATTATTTAATCATTACTATATTTTACGTTAAATTTGTCTTTATCTTTTAATAATCTATTTAAATATTTTTTCACTAAGATATAAAAAAGTTAAAAGGTCTTATTCGAAACCTTCTAATGAGCGTCGGAATAGGAATAATCATAGCAAACGATTGGAGTCGGAAACTAGACTCCGTATAGTCAATATTTTAAGTTAGCTATAATATTTTTTACTAATTTACAAATGTTAACAAAAGATAAATTTTAAATGTTTACGAATTATTGAAAAACAATCATATTGTTTCAAAAAATTATAGAATGGCGTAAAGGAAATGATATAGTGTTAACAATTTTAGAAAATTTCATGCAACTGTTTGGAATTATTCTTTTTTGAGTTAGATCTATCAAATAGTCTGTATCAAATAAAAAACATACACAATTTGTAATATACGTGTAATACAAGTATATAACTTATGCATGAACAAAAAATTCAAAAATGTTGTATAATTTGTCATTTTATTATATTAAACTCTGTATTTATGTTTAAATCTATATGCTCATGATTATAAATTGTACAAATTTAGCGATGACATATTTTAAGTATTGTAACATTGAAATAGTGCATGATATCATTTGTTTATTTTATTATACTTAACGAAAAACAGACAATGGTTGTTTTTATTCTAAAACTAAAATAGTACATGACATTATCCGTTATTACATATTAAATTTTCTGATTGTAAACTGTAGTTAATTTCAGTATATATACACACATATATATATATAAATAGAAAAAAACAATTTGTTATATTAATGTAGTACAAGAGTACAAAAAAAATTGAAAAAATTTGAAAAAATAAGTTATGTTATTTATTTTGTGAGATCATTATATTAAAGAATTAACTCTGTATTTATCTTCAATTCTGTATGCCCATGTTTAAAAATAACATTAATTTAGCAATGACATATTTGAGCATTACACGATCAAAATAGTACATAGTGTGCTGGAGTACTTTTTTAATTATAATTTATATATTATAGACCTTGTCTTTTACTGCTCCAATATTCTATAGATTTGAGACATAATTAGACTTGGACCTAACCGTTCTAACCTTATAGGTTATGACAACATTTAAGCTATGGATCGTCAAATTATTTTTTGATAATTTATTATGTGAATTGATTCATTTTTCATTATTTTAATAGGTTCAATTATTTAACAAACATTTTATTTTAGTGATTTAAATTTTAATAATAATAAATAATTTTGAAGTCATGCACCATTTCAATTCTATTATATTCGATATTTTGATCCGTTTTTCATGTGGATATTTTAATTATTCATATTTATAAATGTCAGGTATCCAATAATAAATTTCCCTCATTTTTTTAACCATTTCGTGAACTCTTTCTTTTTTTCAAAACAAATCGAAACGTAATTTCATATTAGTTTTATGTTACAATATAGATTACAATAGGCTTATGTTATATGATTTATAAATTAATTGGGAAAATAGAAGCTATAATTTGAAAAATAATGCAGATATTGTTGTGTGGTTTTTTGTCATATGACTAATAGCCTATCTTTTACAGTGGTCTAAAATAAAAAAAGTCAATAACCACTAGATTTTTTCAAATATGTTAAATCAAGTTTTTTACACCCCTGCATTATGCACCGATAGATTTACAAAAAAAATAGGTATCGCTCTATCAATAACCTTGCCTGCAGAGTATAATCAGTATTATTTTTTAGGTACTTTTAATTTTTTTTTTGGCAAATTATAATTTAAAGACAATATACTATTTGCAGACAAGGCTACATTTGATTTACAATGGATTTGCAATTAATTTTTTTCACTGTTATTTGAAGAAAAATTTATAGAGAATCTTGGGTCGAGTTCTTGAACCTTAGGTATAAATTACAAAAATTTTAAAAATTTTCATCTTCAAAATTCATTGCAAATTTTCACGATTTTGATATAGTGCGTAAACATTTAAACTTTAAATGCTTATAAACAAAAACTGAGACCAACGATTTTTGATTTTTTTTTTCTACAATTAAGAACAACGTATAATGTAATCCTTGTATTAAATTTAAAAATTTTTCGGCGTCCAAAATTTTTTTTATATACACTACCTAGGTGTTTATTATAAAAATAACCAGCCTACGTCAATAAATTGCTTTTATTTCATTTTATGTCTATATTTATGTACCTATTGTACCTAATATTTTGTAATTTCATATCCGAAGCTTTCTCATACGAGTAAACAATTGTACGAGGCTATTACAATCTACTATTATTGTATTCATAATATTTCTAATACAATAATTTAATAGAAAAAATTTTTTGACGCATTTAGCATTTACTAATATTTTTTTTTTAAGTTAAATTAAAAAAAAAAAAATCTTACAAAATGCCATGTCACCAGACCATAATATAATCCAGGCCATCTGGAAAATTCCCATATCCAGACCGGCCACTTCGCCCCTGATCGAGTCGCTGAGAAATAGAAATTATCTGAATAGCAGAAAACATTGTCCTAAATCGAAAACTACTGACATCACTAGTAGTATAGCAATAACCTCAAATCACTCTAACCGCAATATAGTAGCGGTCAAAGCAGTGGCGTACGCAGGGGAAGTGTCAGAGAGATATGACATCCCCCTCAAAAATAAGTATCTTTTCAAATTATGAAACGATAACTAAAAAAAGGCCAATTCATGTATATAGGTAATTATGATTTATGACACTCCCCTTAAAAAAATCCTGCGTACGCCACTGGATCAAAGGTATGTGCGATTGGTGACTTCGCCCCTGTCATCATCCGCAAATTAAAACTTGATATTTTAGTTAACATTCCTGTATGGAAGTATCCGAGTTGGGTCCGAGATAACATTTATGATAAAGATAAACAACTAATTGGGTCCGTCTATAAAAACGGTAACATACTAATTGGATCCCGTTATAAAAACTGTAACTTACAAGTATTGATATATGCAATAAAATTAACTCATGTATAAAAATATATTGCCAATTTTCACTCAATAGCAGTATTCTAGATGTTAAACGTTATACTATGTTAGTATCACTTGACATTTCAATCTAGTTGTACACTTATTAGTGCCTTTACTTTTTGTCTAAAATGGAACAATTTAGTGTAATGTTTAGTGAAAAAGGAAAACGCGTGTACGTTACGCCCGACGGATTTAAATTTTCTTTTCACAAAACTCTATCAAACGATGTTAAACGATGGCGCTGCGTACAAAAGTCTTGTAAGTATTTTTTTAAATGTAAAAATGATATATTAATTTATGAGTCATTTTTACATGCTCACACACCTAATGTGGAAAGTATACTGCATAGACAAGCAATTAGTAATAGTGTCAAAAGAAAAGGGTTAGAAGATATTTATGAAATGTCTTCTAAAATATTACATCGTGAATTAAAAAAATGATGTTCACGATTTAACGCATAATGATTGTATTTTAATTCAAAAAAATATTTATGCTAGAAAAGCTATACAGCCAAACATTCCGAAAAATATTGACGATGTTCATGAAGTGCTAAATGATTTAAAAATAACAACAAATCGAGAAGAACAATTTTTATTAGTTAATGATAAAGCTACTAATATTATAATTTTTTCAACAGTAGAAAAATTGAAATTATTATGCTCAAAAAATATTATTTATGTGAATGGAACATTCAAAAGTGTCCCGAAGATGTTCAATCAAATGTTTACAAACCATACAATGCATAATAACCTTTACATACCTTTAATTTTTTGCTTACTCAAAGATAAATGTACACAAACATATACACAAACTTTTGAGATATTGGTCGACGAATGTATTAAGGTAAATTTAATTTTTAAACCAGAATTTATGTATACAGATTTTGAGAACGCAATTCATTTAGGCGCTCTTTCAACATGGCCAGAAATTATTATTAAAGGCAGTAGGTTTCATATCACACAAAGCTGGTGGAGAAAAATACAAACTTTAGGACTTAGTAATGAATAAAAACAAAATTCTGAACTAGGTAAATACTTAAAATTTTTTTTTGGATTACCATTCTTAAGGCCTGAAGAAGTTGAGGATTCGTTTATAGTAGATATAATATCTACTCAACCAAATGACCAACGCATACAAGAATTTACGGATTACATATTAAATAATCATATTGACTCAGAAGTAGTTTTCCCCCCTAAAATTTTGTCAGACTAAGAGTACTTACTACACACACCGGTTTTTTTGTTGTAATATCATTAATAAATATTAATTTGTTTTATTATGATAAAAAGTATTATACTTTTACGTTTAAATACGATTGTTCGTCATTATTAACTACCTACTTTTTCATCATTACCTCAAGCTCAATCATGAACGTGCAACGTCGTTTAATTAACTACTGTGGAAAAGATCGCAGTGTTGTTCACTTTTGATTTTTATACTATTCAGATAGAGACCTAACGTCTTGGTATTTTAAATAGCTTATTGTGTTTAATTTAAGATAAGACAATTGGAGAAAAACATTTTAAACCTAAAAAAAAAACAGTAATTTATTATTATTGGATTTCAAAACGATAGAATAAATGTGTCTACAGTCTATACACGACTAATATAATATCTATCACCGATAATTATGAAATTCAAATTAAAAAAAATTTAACAACTTTTAATTTTTTTTTTTTTAATTTTTTCTTTAAATGTCAATACATATTGACTAACTAGATAAATTCATAAAAATACATAAGTTTTTTTTGTATGTACCTATTGTACCTGTATAAAAATATTAAAAATGCATATCTAGAAATAATTATTTTATATGCATTTTAAGTTAGAATTTTGACTAAATCACTCATTTAAAAAATAAACTATAACAATGATCATTATTTTATTTTATTTTTTAAGTAGGGTTTCGATAACATACTTATGTCTTATTCGTTGTTTGTGCTATGCAAATAGTTACCTGAAACCTAGACAATGATATACACAACTGATATAATTTCTATAATAGTTTATTGTGAAATTTAAAGTAGAACAATTAAAGAAAAAAATCTTCATTACGTATATTATGTGCAATTGATAAACAATATTTAGAATAAGTATATTTAAAATAGTTTTTAACAAGTTTAATATAGAAAAATTGAAATTTAATAAATAAAACGACGATTTGGTATAAAGTACAATTTATTTTTAACATTGAAACTTCGAAATTAAAGGTGCATAATATGAAATAAAATCAATTCATCATCAATGTATAGTTTAAAAATAATGCGATGTATAACGCATAAGTACAATGAGCAGCTGAGTTTAAATTTCATCTAAAATAAAAAAAAAAACAGTAACAATTTGATTTAAATAAAAATTGTATTATGTGTTGAATACATCTATTAAAGTACCGATTATTGTTGAATATTTTTTGCATATACATTTATTAGGTACTATAATATTACGTATTAGATGTATATATTGTAACCAGTTTCAAAAATGATTACATTTAGATAGAAATATTTTTAATGTTGTTTTATAGACTTAATCATACCTGCCGATGACAACTTTAATCTAAAAAAAAAGCATATTTAGCATGGCTATAGATACGAAAAGCATACGCTATTAATGATTTAATTATATAGGATGTCTTATTATATTGTAAAATGTGTTTTGATTATTGTTTCACTAGAATAACAGTTAGTGTATGATTTTAACATGTACCAAACTTTAGAAAAACAATAAAAATACTTAGTTTTAATACTTAAAAAAAAAATAAAACTGAATATTTGAATCAATTACAGTTTTATGCACACTGGATATTAATAATCGAGATCATACTTTTTTATAATTGTTTTACCTTATTCACTACATTTACATATTATGTAATGAGTAGGTAAAGTTCTGCAAAGTAAATTAATATGACTTACCATAATAGTTGCTTGATGAAGAAGGTTCTAATAAATAAAATAAAATGACTTATGTGATCTCTAAATTTGTTATTGTGTAATAATAAGCTAGTGTCTATTGTCATTGTATGCATACTGGGTATTAATAAATGAGATCATAATTTTTTTTAATCGTTTTGCCTAAAAGTTTCATTAGTGTACAGATAACGCTGTATTTAAATATTATGTAATGGGTAGGTATAGCGGTATAAAGTAAAGTAAAATAACTTACTGACGCCGTATGTATGAATACCATCTAAATAAATTAACATTTGGTAATATATATTATTTTTCAAACTCGAATAATTATAGCTTAATAGAGAGTCGATTATAATAGCTATCAAATAAGTAAAACCATTTCAGTTGTAACGAAGAAAAGGATATCAAATGTGGGTGTGACATCCACGTATAATCTAAATATTATAATTATTCTAATGTTGTTTTATATTTATTTGTTATTAGTAAATATTATTATGATGAACTTTACATTGAAATTTATCTTATACGTTTTTAAAACAGTTATTATGAAAAGAAATAACTAAATTAAAACCACCTACCATCGTCTGTAGAAGAATAAATACAAAAACAAATTAGTCATGTGATCTCTAAAGTTTTTGTGATAAAAGTTTTTTCTCACCTAATCGCAAATCTATTTCTGGAATCGCGTAGGCTTCACAATATTCTTTTGGGAAGTATTGGTTTGTTTTGGCTAAGAAAAAACAAATCGATTTATATTTAGTATATTATAGAACTTTTAGAAACCATATTAATAATTACCAAAGCCTCCATATTTCCATTGCATTATAAAAGAATATATAGGATCTAAAAGTTTTTAGATTAATTTTAAATAACTCAAATCATTGTTGAGAAATGTATCACAGATATATTTTTACTTATTCACTTATGGACATACAATAATTTTAAAAGCTTTATATATTATACATTTAATTGATCAATACGCAATATTTTGAATAATAACGGTTATTCAATATTGCTAGTAATACCTTACTTGCTAAATTTGCATCTAAATTTTATTAAAAAAACAACACGGATAATCAATTTGTATACCAGATAAAAATGACAATAAATATTTACTTACTTTTGAATCTTTCATTATTTTCAATAATATTCACAAAACCAATAACGTTACTAGTTTTATCATCTTGAATAAAAATGAAAATAGGTTTCAATTATTAATATTTTTATACTTTAACCTAATCAAATACAGAAAATTGTGTCTAAGATCAAGTAGAATTTAATATATATGTATACTCTATTCGGAATGAGATCGTACCTTGGCGGCAAACAGTTTTTGTCGAGCGGCAGTCAGACAACACCCGTTTGTCCACTTACTTAACTGCAGGCCTGCTGTGTAGTAAAGCCACGCCTATACGCACAAGTTGGCCGCCGAGTTACGATCTCATTCCGAATAGAACATAAGTTTTAAAATATTGTTTAATTTATTAAGATTTTTATACTTTTACCTAATCAACTACAGATAATTGCGTAACTTGGTGCCATATTTAATAAGTATTAGCTAACCATTCACATAACCGTCTATAAATTTGGTAAAATGGTTTTAATGTTCTGCAACCTATCACTTGACATGGGCAAAAATTTTATTGTAATTGATATTTTCTGAGAGTGATCAAAATTCAAAAGGCACCAAGCAAATCCATGCCTCAACTAATTATGTTTAATCACTTAAATCACTGTCAATAATACACGAATATCAATCTGGGACGGGTGTTAACAGACATTAGACATCGAAGTGTCTATTATGGATGCATCCAAATAGCACGTAAAAAAAAAGTTAAAATTAAAGGGGATAAAGGGGTCTGCCTAATTAATTACTGTATACCCAAAATTAATGTTTTTGAATTATTCCATTCCAAACTGCATGTTTTACGTTCTATCCAAATCATATTATATTTAAATTATTCGATGTCTTAAATCAAGTAGAATGTGATATATGTAAAAATATGTAGTTATAATATATTACATATATTAGACTTTGAAAAATATTCGAAAAAGAAAAACTTATAAGTTCAGTGATGATGGAACTTCAAAATAATAAAATATATAGAATTTTTAGTGTGTTTTTAGAAGTTTGCAAAAATAATCAATTTATGCTCATACCCATTAATCCATGCGATTTCATTTGTGCTGTAATAGAATAAAACATAAAAACAGTAAATAATTTTATACTATTGTATTGTGTGAAAAAAAATCGGAATGTGAATAGCTTTATTCAGTTATGAGAAATTTAATAAAACTTTGTATTTCTTTTCAAATCATGCCGGTTGTTCGCACGTCAGTACTTATTTTAATAATTAATAAAATTGTTATACACTTTTGAAAGTTATTAGCGGCGGTTTTTCGAGTATCAAATTATCATCAATGCATAATGAAACATTTAAAATACTAATTTTAACTGTTTCCCTTTAGCTTTCAATTACATTTTTCTATTTTTAAATTGTGATACTTTATCGCTTTTATGGAATACTTTCACTACATTATTTTTCATTAAAAAGCACTGTAAGTATCCACTGTATGTATAAAGCTAATACTTTATAATCCTACTTCTGCATGTCTGGATGTTCGCCTATGTATAATATTTACTTTTTAATAGATAAAAAAAAATAAATTTTAAATTCGTCAATTGGTATCGAGAATTAAACTTTTAATAAAAGAATGAAAATACAGAATAGAACTTAAAACTCATAAATAATAAAAATAATATTGTAATGATAAATGTATCTAATATGCTCCGGTTAAATAAGAAATGACGATGTGTACTTTAAAATTTAGTTTTAACTAACAATTTAACTTTTATGAAAAAAATTATTATACAGAGAAAATGTGTTCACATTAATCCTAATCCCGTGTGTGAAATCGTTAAACAATAATTGTATTGTAAAGTAAAATCACTTACCGCAACAAAGCTTATATTTTTCAGCTAAAATATTTAATTTTTAATAATAAATATATCATTTTATTAATAATTCAATATTTAAATAATTTTTAAATGTTATCACATCAATCCTAAAAGTAAATAGCCTATAATTTATTCAGCAGAGCAACCGTAAGTATATAGGTATTGTATAGAGAGTTCTAAGCTTTAATTATAATTGACTACAAAATTAAAATATTAATTAGTATGTGTTTGGACAAATATACAACACAGCTAAACTCAATCTTCTCAAGATGCTGGACCCCATCCATGGTGCCAAAGATACATTTGATATCGTATTTACGTTTGTAAGACCAGAATATCATGTGTTGTTGTGCTATCCACATATTAGTCTAAATATTATAATTATTCAAATGTTGCTTTATATTTTTGTACTTATCTAGTATGATGGAATTTATATTTAAATGTATCTTATACGATTAAAAAAATAATTATTATGTAAATAATTAACTTATGTACCTACCATCCTCTATAGAATAAAAAAAAAAAATCAAATTTAGTCATGTGATCTTTACATTTTTTGTGATATACGTTTTTTCTTACCTAAATACACATCAATATCTGGACTCGTGTAGTCATTACAATAACTTTTTGGGGTTGATTGATTTGTCTTAGCTAAAATAGAAAATTCGATTTATATAAAATGGGTTCTAATTATTTTATGAATCAGAACGATGAACTGTAATCTGAATAATAATTACCATAGCCTCCATTTTTCCATTGCTTTACAAAAGAAAATATTGGATCTGAAAGTTTTTGAGTTAGTTTCGATTAATTTAAATAAATGTTACTTGATCTATTAACGATATATTTTTTATGTATACGGATATAAACATTCAAGTATTATATACGCTTTATATATAATATATATATAATTAAATGTTAATTGACCAATACGCAATATTCTGAATAATACCAGTGAATAAACATTTCTAGAAATAACTTACTGTTCAAGGATGTAAAATCTAAATTTTTTTAAAAAAAAAACGACATGGATAATCTATTTGAATACCATATAAAAATAACAATAATTATTAGTTAATTACCTTTGAATCTAGCAATAAACGTTTTATAAGCATCCACGTGAAGATTTTGATATTCTTAAATAAAAATAAACATAAGTTTTAAAATATAATTTAATGTATTAACATTTTTATAAATTAACATAATTAACTACAGATAGTTGTATTTCATCCATGTTTAATAAATAATATCATCAATTTAATCTTTTAAATTATTAATGCATACATTCACATAACTGTTTACAGACTTGGTTAAATAATGTAAATGCAAAGCAACCTATTACCATATCTGTTGTTAAAATTACAGCCCTAATACCGAGGCTCATTGTAAGTGATATTTTCTAAAGATATCTAGAGCAGCGTCTTTTAAATTGTGTTCCACTGAACCCCAGGGTGTTCCGCGGAGATCACTTCAGGGTTCCACGAAGCTTAAGTAATTTTTTCAAAATTTTCAAGAAAATTAATTTAAAATATCGAACTAAGTATTAGTAGTGGAGAAAAAAAAGTTTTCATTATAGAATAAAAATATTTGTATATTAAATAATAATGTAAGCCGTATGAGATAGCCTAACAGCTAGATATTTCTAATTTTGATGCAGTTCAAAAGATGAATATCCTCAATTGTCACAAAATGCCGTCTTGGGACTTTTACCATTTATAACCACTTATATATGTGAAACGGGGTTCTCCACCTATATGTATCGACAAAAACAAAATATCGTAACAGACTTGATGCCGAACCTAATATTATAATACAATTTTCATTAATAAAGCCCAATATTAGGAATATTTGTAAAAATAAAAAGCAATTTCACTTATTCCATTAAAATGTATACTTAGTTTAATTAAAGTATTATTATCTATACATTTATATATATATATATATGATTATTATTATTTTTATTTTAACATGTTTTTTTTAATAAAATACCTTTAACACAATATTATTATATAATTATAATTTATTTGCAAAAATCCTAAAAAAAGTAGAGGTTCTGCGATAAAAGTGGACATCAAAAAGGGTTCCACGGATAAAATAAGTTTAAGAAACGCTGTTCTAAAGTGATCAAAAAGCATCAAGCAAATCCATGCCACAACTAATTATATGTATTTAGTCACTTAAATCACTGCTAATAATGCATGAATATCAATCTGAGGCAGAAGTTAACAGACATTAGACATCGAAATTCGTTTATGGATGCATCTGAATTCCATACAAAAACAAAAGGGTGGTCAAGTGATTATAGCCCTGCTGTTTAGTAGAGATGGGGAGTAGGTTACTATATTAGATGCATTAAATTTGAATGCAATGACAGGTATCATTGTATACGAAAAACGATTCTGAATGGAGATGTTTATAGAATATATTATATTATTACCTATATTTAAATTATAAATTATTTTTCTCAACTACTGGTGAAAGTTTTAAGTTTCTGCGAATTAAACTTTTTTAATAACAACACATATTTTAGATCGATTTAGAAAATATTGTTATTTTACGGGGTTTCATAAAAAATTTAATTTCATTCGCTCATAAAATTTTTCTATACTGAAACTAAAGTTTTTTTTACAGTTATTCGAAGAAAAAATTATGAAGAACCTTGTATTGGGTTTTTTAACCTTAGATATAAATAAAAAAAATTTTTATGAATTTTCAACTTCAAAATTTCTTTTAAATTTTCGTGATTTATACATGTTTTGTAAACATTTGAACTTTAAATCCTTATAAACACAAATTGTAAACAATGATTTTTAATTTTTTAACTTTTTCACTTATAAATACCCAACTTTGCTTATAAGCTAAACTTACAGTTTAATAACATTTAAATCTTAGCTATATTCAATAGTGTGTTTTTAGAAGTTTGCAAAAGTCATTAATAAATGCTCATACCCATTAATCCATAATATTTCATTTGATCTGTAAACAGATTATTAAACATAATTAAACTTAAATAACAGTAAAAAATTTTATATTAGTGTATTGTGTAAAAAAAAGTGGGATTTAATACCTAAAGTCAATCGTGAGAAATTTAATAAAACATTATATTTATTTTCAAATTGTGGAGGTTGTTTACAAGTCAGTATTTATTTAAATAATTAATCATATTTTTATACATCACTGAAAGTTATTTGCCGAGGTTTATAAATTTTATTTATTGTAAATGTAATTTTTAAATACCTCAATCAGTATCGAGAATTAAACTTTAAATAAGAGAATGAAAATACAGAATAGATCTTGAAACTCATAAATTATGAAAATAATATTGCAATAAAAAGTGTATATAATATGCTCCGACTAAATGAGAAATAAATAGGTGTACTCTAAAATTTAATTTTAACTGTTAATAATATAACTTTTACAAAAAAGATAATTTTTTAAAATTTAAAATGTCTTCACAATAAACCTAATTCTATGTATTAAATCGTTAAGCAAAAAATACATTGTAAAGTAAATCATTTACCGTAACATTCCTTTAATATTTCAGCTAAAATATTTAATTTTTAATAATTAATATATTATTGTATTAATCTGAGATAATTTTTAAAGGATATCACATCAATCTTAAAAGTAAATAGCGTATAACATATTCAGTAGACCAACTGTTGTATTATATACAGAATTGTAAGCTTTAAATTATGATTGAATATACAATTAAAATATCAATCAGGTTTGGACACCATCGAAGCCACACGTATTATATATTTTAAAAACATTTATTATGTAAATAATTATTTAAATTAAAACCACCTACGACTTTCTGTAGAATAATAAAAAAAAATCAAATTAGTTATGTGATTTCTAATTTTTTTATGGTATTAGTTATTTCTCACCTAAATACACATCAATATTTGTATCCGCGTAGGAAAAACAATAAACACTCGGGTTCATAGATTGTTTTCTAGCTAAGAAAGAACAATTTGATTTATTTTTGATTGAATACAACTATAGTGCCGATTCAGAGTTTTAGTTAATTTGTATAAAATTGATTTTAAGTATAATAGGTAGTTGTCAGAACTATGTATTGTAACCAGATTAATAATTACCATAGCCTCCACTTTGCCATTGCTTTATGTAAGAAAATAATGGATCTGAAAGTATTTGGATTAGTTTCAAATAATTAAAATCATTGTTACTTAATCTATTAACAATATATTTATAATTTATACGGTTATGGACATACAAGAATTGGACAACAATTTATACATTATACATTCAATTGATCAATACTCAAAATTCTGAATAATATCGGTTAATAAACATTGTTTGTGATAACTTACTTTGCAATTTTAATAAATCTAAATTTATTAAAAAAAAAAAACAACGTCAATCGATTTAAATACATGATTAAATAAACAATTAATAATTAATTACCTGGGAATTTCGGAATAACTAAATACTCAAAAGATTTCTCGAAATTATTTGAACTATCTAGAATAAAAATGAACATACGTTTTAAAATAGTATTTAATTTATTAACATTTTTAAACTTTCACCTAATCAATTATAGACAATTGCGTAACATCTTTATTTCATAATTAATATCATAAATTTAATCTTTTAAATTAGTAATGTATACATTTACATAACCGTTTACAAACTTGGTTAAATAATGTAGATGCAAAGCAACATATTACCATGTCTGCTGTCAAAATTACAGCACTAATATCAGGGATCATTAAAAATTTTATTTCCTGGAGATATCTACACTCTGTTCCAAATGAAATACTGAATCGGCAGCGACCAGTGTTCGTCGAGCGGCGTTCAGACTACACCAGTTTGTCAACCCCACCGAGTTAACTAACTGTACGCCTGCTGTGTAGTAAAGCCTCGCTCATGCGCCCAAGTTGACCGCCTAGTCACAATCTCATTTTGAATAGGCTATAGAGTGATCGAAATTCAAAAGGCACCCAGTAATCCTACGCCATAATAACATACGTATAGTCACTCGGAATCACTGTGAATAATGCATGAATATCAATCTGGGATGGAAGTTAACAGACATCAGACATCGAATTAGCTTGTATGGATGCTAACGAATTGCACTTAAAAAAAAAGTTCAAATTAAAAAGGATAAAGGGGTTTGCTGAATTAATTGCTGTGTACATGCAATTTATGTTTGTGAATTTTTCCACTCCAAACGCGGAATATCATGTTTTACTATCCATTTCCTATTAAATTTAAATTATTCGATGTCTTAAATCAATTAAAATGTGATATATATGTAAAAATATGTAGTTATAATTATACTTAGTTAGGTTTCGAGAAATATTCAAAATAGAAAAACTTATAAGTTCATTGATGACGGAATTTCAAAATAATGAAATATATAGAATCTTATTGGTAGAAAAGTAGGCTTATATGGCGTTGGTCATCGAAATAAATAAAATAATATAATAATGGACAAAATATTTTTATCTGGTTTTTATGATGAATATAGATTATACTCTGCACATCCTTGCACACTCCCATGAGATACAGTACAATCCCCCAAAAAACCTTAAGTTGGTCAACTAGATCCTTGTCATCCGCGCACACATTTATATTCCAGTAGCCAGTGCGTACTATAAGTATAGTACTCCGTTTTTGATATCTACGCCAATTGAACAAGAATCCTGTGCCGTACATTATCAGTTCTTACTTTTTAGATGTTACTTATAAGATAGACTCACAATTTAGAAACAATTTAAGTCGTAGCAATATTCATAAGTGTGGTTTTTAGAAGTTTGCAAAAGTCATTAATAAATGCTCATACCCATTAATTCATAATATTTCATTTGATCTGTAAACAGATTATTAAACATAATTAAACTTTAATAACAGTAAATATATTTTATATAAGTGTAATGTGTAAAAAAGCTTGATGTGAAGTAATTTGAGAAATTTAATAAAACATTCTATTTATTTATAAATCGTGCTAGTTGTTCGTACGTCAGTATGTATTTTAATAATTAATACAATTGTCATACACTTTTGAAATTTATTGGCGGAGGTTTATAAGCTTTTCAAAAATCAAAATATCAACATTGTATAATGAAGCGTTGAGAATAATTGTTTCCTTTTTAGCTTTCAGTTACATTTTACTATTTTTAAGTTCTTATATTTTTTTTTACTTGTATGGCATTCTGTCACTTAGTTATTTTTCATTAAAAAGTATAGTAATTAAACATATAAAAAGCTAACACTTGATATTCTGACTTCTGTGTATCTGGATTTACACCGGTGGATAATATTAATTTTTTAATCAGTATCGAAAATTAAATTTTTAAAAAGGGGAATGAAAATACAGAATTCATCTTGAAACTCATAAGTTATAAAAATAATATTGCAATAATAAGTATATCTAATATGCCCCGACTAAATAAGAAATGAAGATGTGTACTTTAAAATTTAGTTTTAACTAACAATTTAACTTTTATGAAAAAAATAATTATACAGAGAAAATATCTTCACAATAATCCTAATTCCGTGTGTTAAATCGTTAAACAATAATTGTATTATAAAGTAAAATCACTTACCGCAACAAAGCTTATATTTGTCAGCTAAAATATTTAATTTTTAATAATAAATATATTATTGTATTAATTTGATGTAATTTTTAAAGGATATCACATCAATCCTAAATGTTAATATTATATAAAATTTTAAGCAAAGCAACCGTTCAATTAAAATATAAATACAGATTTTCACATTTATACACTAAATTGGATATGTTGAATACAAATTTGATATTGATATTTCGTAACACGGACATATTATAGGTAATTATTGCAACTTTTTTTTTTATTGATTATATTTATGTTTATATTATGTATGTTATTCAACAATACTTTAAAATCAATATTTATTACAAAAATATATTATATATAAATATAACACCAATATAACAAATTACACTATACAGACTGCATACATTTTAACGTTAATAATAAAAATAAAACTTATTAAAAAATTCTTACCATCAACTGTAAAACAAAAACAATAACAAATTTGTTTGAAGATATAATTTTATTTAAAGAGAGAATATCTATTGCAAGCATAAGTTTTGGTAACTATTTTTTTAGAATATTGTATGATTAAATAAGAAATTTTTATTTACAATTAATATAAACTCTAAATAAATCAATGTATTGAAATAATTTAAATAATATTTATATTATTTAATCATAACTTTAATATCGTGCATCTTAATGTTTCAAAAGTTTTGTTTTGTTAAAAATGTAATTTTGAATTTAATATTATTCCATTGAATCATACATTTTGATCAATGTTTTATAATAATAATAACCAATCTATGAATTTAATATATTATCATAAATAAAGTGTTTATTAACTATAAGATTATTATTAATTTGTGTTAAAGTATAATATACTCACACTCAGCATAGGTAAATCCAACTAAATTAATCATAAAAAATATACCTAACATATTAATATTTTTTACCATTTTTGCGAATAGTTACAAACTTTAATATAATGATAGATAATAAAATAAGTAAATTAGAAACAATTAGAATAATCAAAAATATTGTATAGCAACGATATTTAAAAGGTTATTTTGCATTGACAAATCAATGTGTATTCTGTTCTCATAGGCAACTGGGTAAACTATTTAACTAAATAACAACGTAAAAATATCTATATGACGTATCAATAATAAACAAACTATATTATCTGACTATAGTTTGTTGTATGTCGACTTAGCCTGTTGCAGCTATGATTATTTCATAGACATACAGTAAAAACTAGATATAAGACGGAATCGCTTGGGGACATGCAATTTTTCCGTGTTAACTGCAGGGTTTCTGTTTTGACGGGGCTCAAAAAAATTAAATTTAAAAAAAAGCACCAAAGAAATTTCCGTTTTACCAAAGTTCCGTCTAATCGAGGTTTTACTGTATTAAGTTAAAAATATCGAACTTTTCATGTCCATTGATGTACATATAAATTATACACTTTAGCACTTTAGTTTAAAATTTTTAAGAGTTTTAAATACACACTATTGTATTATGTGTATATTCATATAAACACATAGTTACAAGATATTATACATTTGTTTAATACTTCATAGTTGGTTGATTTTTACGGTTTGGGCTTAAAATATTTTTATTTATAGAAAAGGATCTTTCTACATCCACTGAAGTTTTTGGGGGTATTTAATACAAAAATAATTAGCAAAACTAAGATTTTATTAATTATTATCTTAAATCGTCATCGCTTGTTGTTTCTCTAATTAATACTTGGTTGATTTTTTGATATTTTCCTATCCTTTGATCTTTAATATAACTTTATTGAATTGATCTAAAATTAATTTAGCCACTTCAATATCCCATTTTTTAGTTAAATCTGTATATAGTATTTATAGATGGTAACTATACTTTTCGATGATAATGCACCTAAAACATATACAGTGTATTTTAATATATCGGTAAATAATATTTGTCACCTTGTGCTTCTAGTATTTTGATTATTGTGTCGGGCAAAAATTTAAAATTCGATTGAATATACAGTTAAAGCTGACGATATTTTCGATATAGTAGTCATTTGAAATTATTTTTATATAAGGTATACCTTAAAAACCACAAAGTTAACTCATAATGTTATGATTATAAAATATTTGTATAAATACAAAAAAACGCTTATTCGAAACCTTCTAATTAGCCTCAGAATCATAACAAATGACTGGACTCGGAAACTATACTTTGTCTAGTCTATCTATTCTATAAGTTAGCTAGAATATTTTTGAAAAATTTACAAATATTGATAAAAGATAAACTTTAAGGTTTTGGAATATCTAAAAAACAATCAAATTATTTCAAAAAAATTATAGTATGCACTATGGAGTATAGGAAGTTCTAGTGTAAACAATTTTAGAAAATTTCAAGTCCCTATTTGGGAGTATTCTCTTTTGAGTTATATCTAACAAACAGTCATTATAAAATAAAATATAAAAACAATTTGTTAAATAAATGAAGCAAAAGAATATAATTTATGTGTGAAAAAAATTGAAAAATGTTATTTAATTTGTCATTTCATTATATTAAACATTAAACTCTGTATTTATTTTTAAATCTGTACGCTCATGATTACAAATTTCCAAATAGTAAGAATTAGTAATTTAGCGATGACATGTTTCGTGTATAATTAAATTGAAATAGTATATGATATCATCTGTTCATATTATTAAGACAAATAAAGGTAATATTTGTATTAAATCAATTGAAAACATTTTATAAACTAATCGATTTGCAAAGCAGACGGTTAATATTATTTTGATAATCTATAATTTTAAATGTTGTCATCGCCTAATAATAATTTAAATCAGAAACATCCGGTTCGACAAAAAACAATATTCTATCGCGGTATACAACGAAATAGAAAAAAAACAAATAGCACTAATTTAAAAATGACATATTCCGAGTATTATAAAATTGAAATGAGAGCATTGATTATAAATACTATAGTACCTACTAGTATACATACTGGTACCATACTAGTACCAAATAAAAGTAATGCATGTTTTAAAACAATTAATAATATTGTATAAATTTATCGATTTTCAAAGCAAAGGAGCAAATATTATTTTAAAATTCACTGACTTAAAATGTTGTTATCGTCTAATAATATAATAATATAATAATTATTGCCTTAAATCAGAAACATCTGGCTCGATTAATGCAATATTCAGTTGGTAAACCAACGAAATAGTAAATAAAACTGCGATTTGTGATTATCAGATTTCATATTGATAGAAAAAAAGTACTTTATCAATAAGTATAATTTATATTAACTAACCCTTGCCTTTTCTTGAACCAGCAATTTATAGATTTAAGACATCATTATACGGTGTTACAGTATTGTTATGAACCTTTAAAATGTTTTTTAATTGCTTGCTATGTATGAATTGAATCATTTTTTTTAATATTTTAAATTTTTTAAACAAACATTTTATTTTAATGATTTAAATTTTAAAAATAATATAAAACTATCAAGTCATGCACTGTTTGTGAGACGTACGATTGTTAGTATATTAATATCTAAAATCTGAAAAAACCAGGATTGGTTAAAAAAAAACCAAGATATACAGGGTGAATCTTTTATCATAGAACACTCATTATTTCAAAAAGCATTCATGTTTTTGAAAACATTTTTTTACATAGTTTCAAGTTGTTAAAAAAACAACGTTTTTATTAAAAAAATTATATTTTTAAATATTTGACGTATTTAAAGTTTAGACAAGTGGAGTAATGGACAAACATTTTGTGGGGTAACTCCGTACCACTCCACTCCGCGCATATATACTTTAAATAATTATAACTCATAAACTACTCACTCTAAATTCAATTTTTATGTATAAAATTATTCTGCTTATGAATATGAAATTAAAACTTTATGTTGTCGTTCAAAAAAGTAAAAAAACTTAAAAAATTATAAGGATAAAAAATATTTAAAAGTATAAATTTTTAATAAAAACGTTGTTTTTTTTAACAACTTAAAACTGTGTAAAAAAATATTTTTAAAAACATGGATGCTTTTTGAAATAATGAGTGTACTATGATAAAAGAATCACCTTATATTATTATCAGGTTTCATAATGGTTAAAAAAAAAATATCTACAAGTAAGGCAGTGGCATATTTTGAACATTATAGAATTTAAATATAATGCATGACCTCATCGTTTAACACTATTTTGTTACATATTTATGTATAAATCTGTTGATGTTAAACGGTAATTTATCCAATACAAAAATATTCTCCGACCATACTGTCGTAATTTTTTATTTGCAAACCTAGAACAATATGTTGTTTCTCATTGTTTTGTTCCGGAATAATATTCATAATTTTATATATTTACATCATTTGAATTACTTTTATTTAATACTTATATTAATAAAATATTTTTTTTGTAATTCTCAATACTAATACATTTTTTCAATATTTACATATTTTGGGTTTTTATTCCATATTTTAAGAAAAATCGATACATAATATTATATTGATTATTTTATTACAATAAAATCAGTTCCCTAATGATTACCTTCTTATTTATTTTATAAAAAAATAATAATAAAAAAAAATGGTATGAGTTATGTATGTTTTATTATTGTTCTAATTTTTAACTATAGACATAGAAACCAGATAAAATATGATAAGTTGAAGAAGAATCCGATTTAAAATTGATTTATTTAAGTTCAATAATTTTAATATTCCTGAAAAATGAGTAATACGCAATACTGATATTATAGTTGTATTTTTAATATATTTAACGTCAAGTTTCATAGTAAGTCATGCTCTACATAAAACGATATAGTAAACGATAGTGGTTAAAAAATATGAACCTAAAGTAATTTTATTTTTTATTGTATTTAAAAATTTTACTAAATTAATAAATTGCATTTCAATATCCTAACTTCGATTGGTGCGCAGATAACTTATTTATCATATTTACAATATATAAGTATCAATTACTAATAATTTTGAATACAACATACAGATATGTAATTTTATTAATTGTACGATTACAATAAAATATAAGAAATCATAATAAACAGAATTCTATGTATTTGATTCAGCAAAAAACAAACTAATAATATAATTATCGAATATTTTAATTAGCACATATAGTATTTCAAAAATATTAATTAAATTTATTCCCAAAAACAAACTAAATAATCCTCCAACGTTACCTAAAACAAAAATATAATATTAAATTTATATTAATATCAGAATATTATAATTGTAATATAGTGAATCAATATTACAATAGTATTAGTGAAACATGTAGCATAAACATACGTTGTAAAATAAAATCAACTAAATGTTACAGTTTATGATGTTATAGTTAATATGCAGTCATTTAAGCACTAAGCTCGAATTTAATACGCTAGCTTTTACTATTAATAATAAAAAAAAAATCAATTATTATACTTATATCGGAACAGTATTGTACTTGCTATAACAATAATTGCACATAAGTAATAACTACCATATAATTTCGATCATAGGTAATCTGCCTCAGAATAATGCCAAATGTCTAATATAGATAGATTTCATGCAAAATCACATTCAATCTGAAATTTTCTCTATTATTGAGTAAAACCTAGTTCTAACTAAGCTTTAAAACAATATCAATCGTAATTAAATTAATGAAAAACTGTATTATCACGATTAAAAATTTATTGTAAGCAAAAAAATCATGATTTACAACAGCTACATATTTGAAACTAACCTATTACATTTGTTAATCATCATTGTATCTAAAATTGAATTTTGCAAAATAAAAATAACAAATAGTCGAGAATAATGAAATTTTTGCTAACGAGCTTTTAATTAATGTAATAAAAATAATTTTATATAATATAATTTCATATTATTTTTAGTTTTTATGATAAAAATTATATGATTTTTTTTGGACAACATTTATTTATATTGTTTTATATCATCATGACTATGTGTCATATCAAATGTCAGTGGCGTAGCCAGGGGGGACAGAGGGACCATGGCCCTCCCATCAGCTGTGGATTTATTATTGTTTTTATATCAGTACGTCCATAGAGTATAAAAAGAGTAGAAATGTTATTTATTATCTATAGTTATGGTACCTAGTTCGATTACAAACGTTACCAATTGTTTTGTCTAGGCGATCAGCAGTGAATTTTATATAATATTTTTTTGTAGCTCCCCCCTAGATACCCTGGCTACGCCACTGTCTAATGTATTGTACTGAATATTATAGTTTGTATATATTACATTTTAATTTGTTATTAATACAATGTATATTTAGACTATTGCTATTAATGTACGAGTTTCTACAGTATAGTCAATGCTGTAATGTTCTGCTGTCATTCATTTGAAAAAAAATCAATTATCCTAACTCATAAGTTGTAACATATCACTTACTAATTAGTGATTTTAGGTTTAATATTGATGCGGATGTATATGCTGTAAAATAAGGTTTTTTGAAAACGAACTCAATCGTGGCACCTCTAGAACTGCAACCAAACAATTTTTAATATTAATCATTACTTATTGTATACACATAGTATAAAAGTTACACGTGTATATATTAGTATATTATGTAATTTACAATAGTATTAATGTACAATATTACATAATATATATGTATATTGTTTAATTGGATTATATTGTACATAGAAAAACCTTAACTATTTGTCAACTATAACATACTTATTTTTAACTAAATTTGTTAATTTCATGTAATTCCAATCGTCGAAATGAGATGTATCTATTACTTCATATTCGATCATAGAACATGTTGGCAAACAATTACACTCCATTTGATTTTCCGGAAACTTGGTTGATTCTATATTTTAAAATATTGTGAATAATTGACTTTAAATAAAAAGTACAAAGACATACATTTATTTTTTAAAACTATGGGAATCTAATTATGAGAAATACAACATGATACAGTTATATCAAATTGCATAGAACTATATAGATAATATTATATTTTATTAAATAATTTATTGTAGTAAACGCAAAACAATTCCTTCATCAATTAGTAACCTTTGTTATAGGCGTTTACTCAAATAAAAGAATTAAACAATTTTTAATACACGTCTAAAGTTAATTGTAAATATTCTATATTCTATTATCTTCCAAAAAACTTTAATTATATACTAATTCGTGTTGTAATAATTTTAAGTACTGTAATGATGTGCACTTAGTCATAATATATCTTAAATTTTAATTGTATGATAAGTAATATTCAATAAAATACAATAATATATATAATAATTGTAATAATAACAAATGTATAATAATTATAATAATTAATAGCTTTAAATATAAGATAAAACTCACACATATGCACATATACACACGCACACACTCTTATCTGTATAAGAATTAGATATATAACTAATTATTTAACAAGTAATGATTTAGAGATATATAATAGTTCCCGATCAACTTACTATTGTTTTTCTCTATCATTACAGTACACAATAACTAATTTTTTATACTTAAAGAAATCAGAATATTTTAAAAAGTTACATTATTGAATTAACTGATAGAGTACTATTAAATTAATGTTATGTCTTAGTTTGTTAACTACTTTTGTGCATGGTTCGAGGATTACTTGTAGAATCTCTGGTACCTACTTTGCGTTTGACAGTTTATTCTTAATATGTTTATATTGTCGGCATTCAAGTAATAAATATATGTTTGACCTAGTTTTATGATGAAATGATTATTTAATATAATAGATAAATTTTACAGTTTAATACATAGTTGTTGGATAAATGAATATAAAGTTTTTATAATTGAATTAATTAGTATGGAATATTAGTATAATGAATTTAGTATCTAAAATTCTTAATAAAACTAATATATTATAAGTAATTATGGCTTTAAGTAAATGCAATTATGAAGATAATTAAAAATAGTATAGACAATAAGATTTCACGAGAGAAAAAAATATTGATCTTGTTAACAACTAAAGTAGTAATTCATAATTTTTTAAATATAGTTTAAATACTTTGAGAATATCACAGTCAATATTTCAAATACTCTAAAAAAAAATTATGTCAATTTATTTTTGATATTTTTATACTTAACCTAACTTATACATGCCGAATAATAATTTATGATAATAGTTATAATATTTTCGTAAATGTTCAGTTTTTTGTTATTTTTGTATACGTACAATTAATTTTAAACCAAAATTAAACTAATGAACAATTTTATGGATTTCTAAATCTGAATTTGAAGTCATAGTAGGTTTATAAAATTTTAAAAGTTTAATAATGAATTTTCTTTAATCAAAATTTAATATCATTTATGAATTAAATAGATTATATTAATATTTAATAATGATACTCAAAACTAAAATAACACATTTTATTAAAAATTTTATGTAGGAATAAATTATTTTAATATTTATATATTGTATCAAAAACAACAGTTTATTGAAATTTACGTAATTGTATAATATGATAGTGCATTATTATACTTGGGGTATAACATATATACAAAATAAAAATATATTGCATATTTTATATAATTACGTATAGCATCCAGTACGCAATTGACTTTGGCTGGACCACATATTTTTAATTCATTTGATCCTAAAACTGAAAATAAAAATATTAAAAACCGGATCATACCTAGGAATAAGTGCATACAATAACGTGTATTGAGTCGTTGTTTGATTCTCAGATATTAACATAGAACAAGCGTAAATTTAAGAATATGATAAATCAATGATACATTTATTACTTTTCTTAGCAAACCGTTTTTGTTAAAAATATTAACTGTACCACCCCCTACACACAGGTAATAATTATATTTCATAACTATTAATTAATCGTACATAAATAAACACTCATAAACAATCGATTTAATATAGAATTGTAGTCATATCTCAGACATTGGGTTTATAAGAATTTTCTTTTAATTATTATGAGATGTTATTGTTGGAAAAATTGTAGGCGAACATTTTTCCCCAAATGAAAGGAAAATATGAGATTTCCTTTCATAACATTTTTACTATTATAATGTTTATAATATAAAATCGGTTATTATCAAATGTACTCTTTTATATTTACAGGTCTTAATTATTATTGTTTTAAGTCAGAAACATTTTATAAATTTGAGCAAAAACGTGAAATATTGAATTTTTTTTTAACACAAACATTGATGATAATAATATATTGAGTGACGTGGTCGACGTATTAGGTAGTATATATTTAAGTAAATAATGCTATTACAATATAAATATTCTGTATTTTTGTATGATACTAAAAGTATATAATTTAAATGACACTGTCAATATATTTAAAACTGTTATAATATTAAAGAAAAAAATCACTGATGACAATGTACGCAAAAACAAAGATTATTAATAAAAAACTAATTTTATTAAAATATTGAAATATTTTGTGCGTTTTAATATTTCATAATTTTATATTTCATCGAATTTTCAAATACCAGTTATAATTAGCTAATTAGTTGAAATTGAAACAGTTGATTATATGTAGTTAAAATGTAGAAATTATAAAATATTTCAAATATTTTCTTATATCTAAACAATTTTATATTGTTTGTATTTTTTCCACTTAAGTTGACTAAAATTAAATCATCATATATGATACATTCAATATTATAAAAGATTATAGAGTTAAAATTATATATTAATATCCTCTCATATAATGCATTTAACATATCAGACGTACTTTAAATATATCATGACAAAATCTGGAAGCAATTAGTTTCACACATTTTTCAAATTAATAATCGGTATGGAAATATTGTAAGCGATGAATTTTATAAGATGATATGGAGAGTGATAACAAACAAAATACATTGACATTACAGACAAAAAGTTCATCGACATTTTTAAGCACTGTTTACATTAGGCAATAGACTACACAAAATTACGGGCTTACAAAACTTACTTTTGAAAAACCACCCTGTTGTTAAACAAATGTATTTTCTACTTCGTTTAAAATTTTTATCAAGAAAACATCATAATAATAATATTAAATAAATAAAATAATGATTACATGCTCCTTGGAACATTATACAGCCACACATGGAAATAGTTTTGTTTATTTCACATTCATGGTTACAATTTAATTCGGTGTATTGTTTAAAAATGGATAGCTGTCTTTCGTCTTGCAAATAACATTGTCTGATTTCCAGTGAACGCCACATTAAGTCTGAATTAATTTTTTTCACGAACGGAGTGATTTGTATTTTTGTATATGTGTCTGGTGTAATAAATTTTCTAGGAGTTATCGAATAATATTCAGCTGGATTAGAAAACGTTATCTAAATAAGATCAATAGAATTAGCAATGTAATATTGGGAATAATAACATAATATTCTGTGTAATGTAATTAATATTTTACGTAATATCATAGGCACACATAGGGGGGCGCTTAGGAAGTATTAGCACCCCAATTTTAAAAGTAGCACCCTCAAATACTTTTTTTATAATATCACAAACAGTAGCTATTCAACGCTATGCCCGGAAAATGAAGAGCTTAAGCACACTCAGTTTTTTCATTGAAATTGCACCTATGCGTAATATTGTTATTTTTTTTTTTTTTTTTTGATATTGAGACTACTTTAAGTAACGATTTTCATAAGCAAACAGAAGTTTGCTGTTGTAACTATTATAGGTATGAGTAATTGTAACCATTAAGACAAATGTGTTTTTATACTGTTTAATGTTGTATTTAGATCTATTTAAAATAAGTATAGGTTGAAATAAAACGATAACTCTTTAAGTTTAATATACAATAATAGTTTACTTCAAAAGTTTTTAGAAAACTAATAAATCAATGACCTAGATAAAAGAACAGTAAAACAGGACGTAAAATTAATGTTTTTAAGCGTCATAAAAAATTAAGAAAAAAATAAGTATGATGTCATGTTGTAAATTGGTAAAACTGACTGTTCAAAATTAACTATGATTACGGTTCATTCCACAATAATTACATAGGTGAAAAAAAATTGTTTTTTTTTTGGTTACACATATATATATTTTTTAAGTGCTAAATATTAAATACATATTTTTCACAAGTTTAAATATAACATACCAACCAAATATATAATAAGGCTAAGCTTTTTTTTTTGTCCACGCAAGCAATTTCTTGTATTCTGTAGTATAAAAATTGTAAGCCACTGAGGAATTTAAAGTCTAACCATCATTCTTTCAATGTGAAATCTAGCTCTAGTTATGCCCTTTGTTTTCAAAACATAATTTAGAGTGAATTTTGGAAACTTAAGAAAAGGCGGAATATTTAAGGAAGTTTCAAGAGACATCAAGTTTAATAAAGTTAAGAAGTCTTTATCAGCTACAACTTAATTACTTAGCTGTAATATATTTAAAGCTACACAGTGGCATAAAATGTTTATGATGTAGTAAATACTACAAAATATTATATAGAAGAAAAAAAAGTTTTGGCTTCATATATTTAACTGATATATTACATATTTAAACTTGTAAAGAACCAACATGTTTTTAATAGTTAGAAAAATGAATATGAACAGTAAAAATATCAATTTTTTTTAAGAAATGATTCAACGTTTAAAAAACGTGTATATAAAGGTTTGGTAGTTTACAACTCACAATAATGAAGTGGTATCTGCATATATTGTGTAGAAAAGTGTACTAAAATAATATCAATATATAATCATTTGTCTGTTTTTAGTCTTTAAATAATGTCATTCTTATATCGTATTATACGATACAATACAATATTCGTAGTATATTTTTTGTTTTTGTTTCGCATTTATATATAAAACATCAATATTTCTTATTTATCACTCTAATATTTATAATTTCCGTGTTACGTACCAAAAATCTACCATTTTCAATACCCAGATTAGCACAATTCAAGAAATCGCCATCAAAAGTGTGTAGCATCAATCTTAAACGATGGTTATAACTAACGCCACTCGTTCGAGCAGGAGTCACGTCAGCAATAGTATGTTGTTTCGAATAAAATGAGTATCCATCATCTAAATTCCAATTTGATTTACCGGTATTAGCATATGTCATATTTTTTGAAAAAAAATCAGAATATCTGAAATTACAAAACAATGAATTATATTAATGTACCACTGTGAGAGACAAATTTTAAACATGAATAATGTTAGGATACCTAAGATATAATAATTTAATACTGTAAAAATGATCACGCAGTAGTTGTTATATATTATAATTCATTAACCGTAATAATATTTAAAACATTAGTATTTATTTCTGCTTTATAAATGTTCACAATGTAATATAATCATTGTCGTTTATTATTCACGAGGTACCTACTCAAAATATTTTTAACAATAAAATAATTTTATAACAATATTATAAATTATATTATATCACATTAAAAACTAAATAATAGTTATAGGTTGGTACTAACTTTGTCGTTGTACATTTTGTTGATCATATCAACAAAAAAAGGTCTTAATATTTTTGTGTTTGATAGAGTAATTTCTGTTATAAAATTGGATATCATAGTATTTTGAGGTCAAAAGTAAAATTTTCGAAAATAATTAAAAACAAAGGTGAATAACTAAAAATTAATTAAGGAAAAATGAGTATATTTTTACAGTACCTATTTTTGATCAAATTGATTTTATTTTTTAATGTAATCTAAAAAAAAATAATCATGTATACTTGAAATTTATATTAATATTTTCTAAATTAGATATGATTTCAAAAACGGTTTAATTTTTTTTAGTCACATCTGTACAATGTTGAATATAATACCTAAATCTTGAAAATTATATCTCACATTTTTATAACACTTGTGTACCTATGTCAATTTAAGTATAGGAAAAATACTTATTGTATATGTTTTTTTTTATAGACATAATATGAATTTTAGATTTTGACAAAATTAATAACTAAATGAAAAATAGAGTACAATACATTTTAGTAATTTTGTTATATTTAGAAAAATTTTAACCATAGACGCTGTTATTTCTATATACAATGAATTTTTTAAAATATTTGTACTTACATTTTTTTCAGCGATCCTTTTTAAACATTTCAAAGATATGTTAATAAGAATAACATTTGTTTGTACATAAATAATACACCTATATTACTATAATAATTATTATATAACTAATATGATATTTTTGGCGACCAGTAGTTTATCGTAATATATAACTTATAGAAAAGTAATTTACTTATAATTATTTTTATAAATTATACAATTTTCTATGAAATAGAGGTTGACATATAATTTGTCGTGTGTCATTATGATTTATCATTAAATTCAAATTTAATACGTCCATTGTAGTATTATGAGTATGCTAAATGAGGATTAGAACTTAAAATGTATTATACAACGACGTTTTTAATCTAAAACATTATTAAAATATGTATTTATTAACTTTACCTTTGATAATATTCATCTTTAAAAATTTGATTTAATGGCATCATGTTAATTGTAAAACATAATCCAAAAATGCCTATTATTGGTTGCATATATTTACAAACATTTCTCAACGTTGTATTCTCCCATTTACCATCAGACTGAAATACTTCTGAACAACTAATCCCACAATCCTATTATTAAAATTAGAAATTACGAGACAGCTAAATGTTGCATTTTAAAGTATTAGGATACATAAATATATGGTATAAATAAATATCATAACAAATCGCATTAAAAATTAAAATAAATCACCCAGTGCAAACTATACTTGTAAACCAAAAATATAACATGTGCAAGGTTTAGCTTGCATTATTTTAGTAGTAGTATTTGGTTTTAAGTTATTGTTAAGTTGAGATGATTTCTGTTGATGATAAAAAGGAGCTATCTATTTAATATGAGCTCAGAACCTAATTGAGTAATTCGTTGGTTTGTTCATTGACGTAACATGAGAAAATGAACTGGAGATAGGTTTGAAATTTATTGGTGGCTGTGTAAATGTCTGTTTAGAAGGAAAATTGAATCTTATAAAATAACTAAAAACTTAACTCACGTGCAAACAATTCTTTATTACATTGTAGTCAATATATTCTCTTAAACTTGTTTCCAATCCATGAGAATAAAAATTGACAGAACATAGCTTATCTCTATATATTTTAAGTTGATCCCTGAAAAGAAAATGTAGGTTGTTAATGAATTTTTAAATGTTGGTTTTTAATTTAATTTGTTTAATATCAAAGTTAGAAAATATGGATCATACATAAGTGTATTAAAAAACAATATTAAACAATATTTGATTTTATGTTCCCCGTCATGTCTACTTGTGCATTACAAATAAAATTTCAAATTCGATAAATCTATATGTATATTTTTAATTTATTAATGAATAGGAAATAAAAATTTTTTTATATATATATATAATTTAATATTAGCATAATAATAATTTTTAGACATTTAGCGTTATTAAAGTAAACAATTTATAAATAGCTATAAAGCTATATATTAATATGACGTGTTGAGTTAGTATCTTAAATTTGTATCTTTAACCCGATTGTGATCTGAATAAATTATAAATTTAGCCAACCTATTGTGTCTCAAATATAAGCATTCTGATTGAATCCAAAGAACATCGGTTTAAAAAGTAATGCATTAACGTATAAATAATATATGTATAACAAAAGTATGATTTCATAAAAAGATAATGTTATTTAATTTTTTTTTTTACACAATATTATTAAAAACATAAACATTTAAATATTAGTCAATCTTAGAGAATTATTATTTATTAATACAGTCTACTTATAATAGTATAATTTTTGAAACTTTAACAATAAAGTTTATGGAGTAAATGCATTATACATGGTAATTCTTTTATCATTAAACACTCATTATTTCTAAAAGTATTGATTTTTTTCAATTATTTTTTTCAAAAATTTTAGTTTCATGTTTTTCTAAAACTATATAACATTTTTATTTTTTTCACCTTTATATTTAATAGTGAAATCATTATCAACTTTTGATTTTCAAATTACAATCTATATTTTAAATGTCATAAAACAGTAGGGCTATTTTTTTATGAATTCTAACGTTAAAATTAGTATTTTTTATATAACTGTTAGTGAGTTATAATAGCTGCTCAAAGTTAGGTGATTTGAGGTTTTTAGATGTTCGTCCTACAAGTTATTACGGCTGTGAGGCATTGGATAATTGATAACTACAGATACAAAGTTCACTATACTGGGTCGATAGTCGATAACGAGTTTATTACATATTATGATTATTGATTATACAGAACAACCAACGAGAAGTATTATAAAAATAGAAAACCACCCAACTTCGAAAAGCTATATCTCGATAAAAAAATTAATGAAAAATAATAATTTGAACGTTAAAATTCATAAAATAAAATAGTCCTATTAATTAACTACAATTCAAATATCAGTTGCCATTTGAAAATTAAAAGTTAATAGTGGTTTAACTATTAAATAAAAAGGTAAGAAAAATAAAAATTTCATAGAATTTAAAAAAAAAAAAAAACATGAAACAAAATATTTTAAAAAAGTCAATTCTTGACGAAATAATGAGTGTTTAATGATAAAAGAATAACTCTGTGTATTAAATATCTTAATGGTTAGACATACTTGACATTGTTTTAAAATTTCTAAGAATTTGAATTTACTTGAATTTAAAGTACCTATAAAATAATGAATTTAATTTGACATAAATACTATTTGTTTAGTTAAAAAAATTACTGAAAACAGTAATCTCTATTGTAGGGGAGGAATTGGGATTTAAAAAAAAAAAAAAAACTAACTTTGAGATGCAATCTGATTGATATCAGTGACCCCACACCACTAATATTGATTATTAATACTATCATAAAAAAACTGGATGGGCTACAGACAATGGACTAAGCCCCTCAAGCCCCCCCCCCCCATAGTTGCGCCTATGCTAAATAACTGGTACAAAGATTTTTCTTTTTTAAACAGTAATATTAATTGTACACATGAAAAATAATAACTTGTATATTATTTATAACCTACCAATAAGAACTGTTCGTGTCCATATATTTTTCCCAAACGGATTTTCGAAGTTGACTTGACGGGCAAATCATGATCGACGGGAAGGGTATTTCTCGAATTGGCGATTCTGTATTTTCAATAAACATTACTGTTGGATTGTTAATCCAAACACTCGCCAAAACGCTCAGTGCTTTAAGTGATATTGATATCATCAGAACAAATATAAAAATCCAAAACGATCTAAAACATATTTAAGATTTAGTGAGATTTCTAGGTACAAATTAAACACAGATAATTTTTTACGTATCTACCTATAATTATACAAAAGATTATTATTTCAATGTGGTTTACTATACCATAGATTATAAACACATGTATATACCTAAGTAAATATTATGTAAATAATACATTTATCAAATACATTGTAGATCAATTAATGTCATGATGAATGTTTAATGTTAATTAGTATTTATTTAGAAATAAGTCGATTTGTAATTGGCCAAGTATACAGTAAATGACCCATTGCTTTGGTATAGTAATATTATCGATTAGATTTTGACCAGGATCATTAAATAGTATGTAATACATTGCGTACATAGGCAAAACTAGTAATTACAAACTTTATTTTATATTTTTAGTTAGTAAAAAAAGTAACTATTTTGTATATTATTCGTCTTAGATTTCGATCATAGCAATGAACGTATTAGTTTTATAACGATGTGTATTTTTACGTATGGTGAAATTAAAACAACAACCATTTGGGACAAAACTAGTTTGTTATGTTAAACTGATCAACGTCTTAAATAAGCTGCACTATAGTTAGTATTTAGAAGTCAAAAGTTAAATATTTCCAATACTTTTAAAACATATGGGGATAATTAAAAAAAAAAAAAGTTACGGAAAACCGAATATACCTACACCAAAACACCAGTTTCGACAGTATCTTGTACAAAAATAAATTACTACAGAATATAATTGTAAATAGTATATTCATGAAATAATTATATTAGCATTTTCTAGACATGATATTATAATTTTCAAAATATATTGGCTCTTTTTAAGTTATTTTGAACATGAAATATTTTCGAATTTTTTTAGCTTTTTAACTTAATTGTTCTTAAAACAAAGTCACAATTTATTTAAGCGTTTAAAATGTTTATTTTTACAAACTTCGATGATGTGTAAATAATTTAATAATTAAAAAGTACATTGTTTTTAATTTATTTAAGTTATGTTTTCTAAAAATTTAAAATTGTTTACAAGTTTTACATAAGTTTTCTAGTAGAATAAAAAAAAAATGTGAAAAACCACAAAATAAATTACTTTTAGTAATATAAATAAATTATAAAATATTGTAAAAAGTATAGGCTTACTATCCCTGCCTAGAAGGCTAGAATCATTTTATTTTTGAATTACATCATAACACATCCATTACAATAATACTCACGTAATACTTTTCCAAAAGCTTTTTAATTATCGAATGACTTCTCTGTTTTTTTTCTGATGTAATTTTTCATTACAATATTCTTATGATATTTGAAATGTATTGTACATTATTATAAATTACTTATTATTTATCTTTTATTCTTTTAAATAATGTCCACTAGTCTTTTAAATAAATGGAATGGTTTCAGTTTATTTTTATACAATACATTTTAATATATTTTTTGAATAGGTAAGTATATTGAATTATTTCTATACATGGGTACAAATGTACAAATAACATAATTTTGATTTGTTATTACTTATTAGGTATCAATAATATCACAATTTAAAATAATAAACACGCTAAACGAATAATAAAAGTATTCAACTAACTTTTCTATAAGTGATCTATGCTTTGTTGAAAAATACTTCATACAGGGTGATGTAGTTTTTTCACAATACTCATGAAACCAACTGTGTTTAGTAAGCATTATGATTTTTATAACCAAATAGTTTTATTTAACGTATTGACTATTGGTACTTAACTTTTAAAAATAAACATTGACCAAAGTACTTATAAGACACTACTAGATATGTTCATAAAAATGTCAATTTAACACAACTATTTTTCTAGGTCAAAATACACGGAAGTTAAAGCAATTGTTAATTTATGTGGAAGGACAATATTGTCAATATTATTATTTTATTCCCGGTATTTTTATCGTGTTTTAATTTCAATAAAAATTATTTGTGTATTAATTGCACTCGAGAGAATTTTCATAATATTGGTTTTAATGAAAAAAAAAATTAAAATGATAATTGCACGAATATTAAAATAGGTTAAACGTGACTGAAAGTAATGGATATAGTGTTGTTTTAGAACTTATTAGTAATATGGTAGCTGTTAGAAAAATGTATTAAAATCATTAAAAGTTAAAAAATTTGAAATATTATTCATCAATAACTAGTAAATTGATAATAATTCATTAAATAAACAAAGCAAAAACTACAAATATTGAATTAAAAATCTTGATATAATGCAGTAACTAAATGATAGGTACCTTACTACAGTCAATATTAAAATTATTTATTATTCGGATAATAAAAAATAATTATTTTCGTGTGCAGGATCGGTTTTGATCTTGAAATTATTTTAGATTTTTTTTTTAGAATTTAGAACTATATAGTTTTCTTGAAAAGTAAAATATTTTAAAGAAGATAAGAAGTATTTTGAAGTTTCCCACATTCCTTTAAAAACTATGCAAAAACTTTTCTATTTATTTGTTATAATTGGTTAAATCGTTTTTAGAATTTGCATAACTTTATAGGTATATACAAAATATTAGGTTAATAACTTTTATAGTATTATTATCAACAAGCTTATCATTCAGACTAATACTAGCTGGAATGTTTTTGCATATGAAAATAACTATGATAACAGTGCTTAGAGAGTTACATAAACTAGGCACACAGAAGAGAAAATTGGTGGTTTAAATAACTTTCACTATTTCATGTTAAATAGTACTAATAAGTAATAATGGTAATTTGGTAAATTTTGATGCATAATTTTTTGTGAACGAGTAGTAACTTTAATCATATATTTTCTATGGCTAATTATGTTTTATTATGTTTTTATACTTTTAAACTAAATGTGACTATGTGAAATGGTGGCTAATAGAGCAAATTTTTATTTTATTATAGTAAAATGTTTTATGAGTGTAGGCATAGGATTTTGTCCTCAAGGAGGGCCTTTAAAAATATAGAAACCAAAGATTCTCTTACTAGTTAGAGCTTAAGTAAAGCCAGAGGCCGCAGGGGGCCACGAACCATCCGCCCTCCTGTACACACACCAATGTGCGTAGGTAAACATAATAAATATAAAAAAATATTCGATTTTCATGAGTAGAAGACTCTTTAGCCGATACATAACCCAAAGAACGAACGATGCTCAACTGTCTTATAAAAAAAGGTGAAATCTAATAACAGTGATACGCAAATGACAACTGGCGCAGCCGAATTGCAGCCCAAAGTCACTTTTATCGCGTTATTAAAATTCGTATAAAGTCTATTAGGTACGATATACTGTTTTTAATATGCAATATTTTCATTAATTTTAACAAACATTTTTTTTAATGATTTAAATTGTTAAAATAGTGTCAAATGATGAGGTCATGATTTATATTTAAATTCTATAATGTTCAAAATATGTCAATGCTTTTCTTGTAGATAATTTTTTTTCCACCATTATGAAACCTAATAATAATATAGGTATCATGAATTTTTTATTTAACCAATCCGGGCTTTTCTGATTTGAGACATTATATTCAGTGATAACAATATTTCAAATTAAGGAGTACTGAAATATTATTTGGTCGTTTGCTATGTAAATCGATTAATTTACTCAATACTCTCATCTTTTGACAAACATTTTATTTTAATGATTCAAATTGATAAAATTAAATTGAAAGACGAGGTCATGCATTATTTTTATTTTACTATGCTTGAAATTTCTCATTGCCTTACTTTTACCTATTACTTTTCCGATAATTTTTAAATCTGAAAAAAAGCTCATCAAACAATATCTATATCATTTTATATTATACCTAATTTTTTTTGTTTTATGTTTTATTTAAAAAATGTTTTCACTCAATTATTTGTATTATATATGGCTTATAGGATTATATTATGTATTATTTCTCGCCCTTTTTTTATTTCTAGATCATTCCCTACATTTATAAATGTTTTTATACATATACATTTATATACTAATGCATTATTTTGATTATGCACCAAGTTACTACATATTCAATAACTTTACTCATCAAATTCGTTGCTTTATCTTTTGTAATATATAAAATACAATGTTTTATTACCTATTTCATATCTATAAGTTATTAAACCAAACAGGAAACAAATATATATTTTTATTTTTAAAATGTTTTGCGTAGGTACCTTCGCTTAGTAAATATAACTATTATTGATTTTCATAAAAGTTTTTCGAGTTTTTAGTTAGTTTGAACTCGACAATATTAAATTTTAACGACATTGATGAAAACTTTTTATCATCAAATTGTGAAAAATAATAATAATAATAACACTATAAATAGCTAGGCTATTATGTAAAGTTAAGATGTATTGGGTCAATAGTTTTTCTATGAAGTCATGCTATTAATGATAATAATTATTATTATTCACTATTTCCTTATAATAGCTTATAACTTTAAAATTTTATCTTAAGTAAATTTCAAACTTAAAGGGTAAAGTTACGTCGGTTCCATAGATTAGAGTATTATGCACATATGGAAAGAGGATAAAAATATAATATTTAACTGGCAAAAAAATATATAGTTTTTGATAAAAATATTAGTACCTACCTATTTCTGATCACTTTTATCAACTCACATTTTACGGAATTCTATATACATTAAAGTTTATCAAAAGAACTTGGGTATATGTTAAGTACTACAGTACAAATCTAATCCGTTAACAATTTCTTCTTTTAAAATTAATTATGAAAATTAATTGCCCTGTAGTTTCCTTATCATTTACAAATTAATATTTTCAATTTAAATTATTTTTAATGAAAAACTTAACTTATTTTACTAAAACTAGTATTTATCAGTTTGTAAACTATTTTATTATACTACAGCAACATTGAATCTATATAGTACAATGATATACAGCTTTGATGTTCAATTAAATAATCTGATCTACTGCTATCAAGACAGATTGTATAAAAACCGGTATAAATTACGAGTTTTATTAAAAGTAAGATACGCATATTTATTAGCAAATATCATATATTATTTAATTTAATATTAACTACCTATTAAGATAAAAACTCTTGTAGACACCCCCCAATAAATTGTAAAATCAAATAACTAAACTGATGTAATGAGTTTAAAAATATTAAAACAAGTATATGGTATTAAATCAGATTTCTTATAAATATATATCATATAATTCTAAAATATAATCTTTTGTATCACTTTATTGAAATAATTAATTATTTACTCTATTCACCCCTCATTTATAATATTTTCAACTCATTACATTTCTTTTGTATTACATATTGTATTGTGTTATACATACCTATTATCTATATTTATCAATATATTTTATTGTGATTTGTAAAACAAATTACTAACTTTATTGTTATTTGTTATTACTTATTAGATGTTTAAATGAATTTCAACCTATAGTAAAAATAAATAACGTGTTTTTGGGTTAGCGTGATAGACAATTGGTAATGGGCTGCTGTACATTTTTTTTTAAATATTATTGCACCATTTTTTTCTTTTATAAATTTATTTTATTTTCTATTATCTATATCATAGGTTTTATACAATTGTGAAATATATACAGTCAACTATCAAGCAACATGATAAAAAATTAAATTAATTTTACATACCAAATCGTATTATGACTCATGAAAAGGTAGGTAACACCGATATATAGAACGCATGCAATTGTATTTACCTGTAACAATCATATTACTCAAAGATATTGCGTTTTAAAACTTGAAATTAAATATCCAAAACAATAATAATTTTTAATACATGCACATGCTACTATGCAATATTCATGTAGGTATGTATGTGTATTTCAATTTACAAACCTATTACAGGCGAACACCCCTTGGGACGATTATAGATAAAAATTAAATAATATAATGACGTATTAAAAAATACATGATATACAATATAGAATTGTCCCAGCGGAGTTAATTTTTATGTTGCTATATAAGACAGTTGAACGAACAATATTATGAAATTAAATTTAGTAGTTATTAATAATAAACTAATGAAATATTTACTTTTATTGCCATAATTTTATTATTCACGTACATAACATATAGGTACAATGTTGAATATCTTATAGATAATAAAATATAGCAATTTAACTTAAAGTGAAAAACTGCACATATATACTTATGAAATTAATTTTAATTATATTTAGAAATTGTTCACTTCATGTTATATGTACATAATAAAATATAATTTTTTTTGTTATTATGATCATTAAAATACATTTTAATATAATAATAAATATTTTTAAAACATAATATAATAAAGCTATTCAAACATTTACAGACTTTTATATCAACATTATTTTCAAATCCAATATAGATCATACTAATAAATAGGTAGCATTAAAAAATTAGCAATTAATATATTATTATATCTTAGGTATTTATAAATGCCTATTTATAAATATATATCATATGTATTTATACTTACATTTAATTTTTACTTAAAGAATAAGTTAATTCAGTAACGACAGGTGTTAGTATTATTTAGAATATATTATCAATCATTGATTGTATCTTGTTTCAGTAAGTATAAAATATAAGTGATATATCATGAAACCAGTCTGAAATTATTTATTTTAAACTTTTATTATATTTTATCTTTGATACTGAAAACGCTAGTATTATCCTTTTTATATTAAAACTGAACTATATTAAAATATTATTTAATACGATTTATAATAATAAACATAATATTGTATTTAATATAATTATTACTAACACAAATTGTAAATGAGAATCATTAATATTAGCTCTTAAGGTAATCGTAATACTACGTAAACCTAAACCGATCTTATGGCATGATTAAATCTTTAATCAACCTATATTTAATTTTAATAACTTAAATATTAGGTATATTTAAAATATTATAATATATATACCGGGTGATTCAAAATTTATGTTACAGCTATTTTTTAAGTAAAATAAATATATCTTTAAATATTCAATTTTACATTATTTTGAGTAGTAAGAAAACAATTTATTTAAAATATAACATAATAACATATTATTTATCAACTTGAAATAATGTAATATAATTTACAGCTCTTAATTGTTATTTTTTTTAAGCTTTTATTTTGTTTTATAACATGTATTTTTAGTTTTATATTCTACAGAATATTATTTGGAGTTTGTCGTATAAAAATCAAATTTTTAACTAGTAGGAAGTTCATTAATCGTGATTATTTTAAATTTAAATGATTAGATACGTGAAATAATATTTTACTGTGTATCTTTTTTTTTACTTCACTAGGCCCATTAAAATTTTAAATTGCTTTAATTAATGTATTTCTATCACCAACATTTTAAAAGTTGACCCTAAACTACCCTTAAAAGACTGTAAAAACATAAAAAAAATGTGTATCATTTTAGATTTTTCTAATTCAAATAACTTTCGTATTATATTATATTTTATTCTATTTTGTATATTTATAATGAGATGATATGGTTATGGTATTTATTTTAAATCGATTAACATATATTTTTTATTATGTTTATAGTATATATGTATAATTAGTTTAAATAGTTATTGGTTTATATACGTTACGTTAGATGATGGTTATATACGTAATTGTCACTAATCACATATTATGCCACCTTAAGAAATTTAAAAAAAAAGACGTTGAAAACATTTTTATTAATTTAATCGATACTAAAATAATATAACTATAAGTCAATTCGGAATAAAAATAAGCTTCGGCTGCGATTAGTTTACGTCGAGCGGCGTTCAGACAACACCCTTTAATCAACCTCGCCGATACAACTATATGTACGCCTGCTGTGTAGCAAAGCCACGCCAATGCGCACAAGTTCATTGCCGAACCCTGTTCTTACTCCGAATAGTGTATAATTATAATATTAATTATCCCATTAATGCTAGGAAGGTATTGCACGGTTTAGATACCAATATACATGGTGAACAAAAAGACAATTAAAAATCATATTAATTAAATTATGATTAATATGAAAACGATTATGAATTATTAGAGGTCGGCATAGGAGTGGTAGACGATCCCGTAATTGTCGATGGACTCCTGTACAAAAAACCATTGTCGGTCGATGCACCGATCCCGCTGTGTCCGTTGTAATGTAGAGGAGTGGACTCGGAGGGCCTGAAACTCGATCCGGACTGTAACACATCGCCGTCCGGTCTCCTCTGTAAGTAGTCCCGCTGCTGGTCGTTCCATCCGTTGCTGGACTGTCCCCTACAACGCGAACAAAACACTATGATCAGCATTTCGCACAGTACCGTGTTTAGGACTTTTATTAAGTTTAGTACGTCGGTATGTGTAAAAAAAATAATTTTAATATGCCAACATCGAATCTATGGCTACATCCAAATTGTCCATTTCCATAACTAAAAACTTGACATCCGAATATTGGAAAACACATTGAAAAAAAATCAAATCGCTTTGACCAATTTATACATTATCTACAAATAACATTACATGAACCAATTCGGACATTTCATAACTTCTAGATCCGATACAACTTCATCACCGCGCTTTATAATTCCTTAAAAATGTTATCATGCGTTTTCATTATGAATGATTCCAAAAAACAACTCATCCGAACAATTCATAATAATCTCAAGGTTCTGGATTCGAATTAACAATATGTATAGGAAGGTACCATCACGATTACAAGTGTAATAACAATATTCCTGCTGTCTCGTATAAATTTAACGGTCCGCTGGGCCGATGATACACACGTGTAATGAATTGACCTTTCGGGTTGGCGACCGGCGTTCGTTGGTTGTTCAACCTTTATTGTTTATGTTACGCGAAGAATCTCGTATTTGATAATAATAAAAAAAAAAAAGAACAATAATAATAGTGAAAACATATATTATTATAGTTTCGAGAATACCAGAAACCTTGCAAAGTATATACACATACCGGAATCGAGTCAAGGGGAAATAGTATACGAGTATATTATTCGAATAACATTCAACGTAATAATATTATCTTACGTAGGTTATCGTTTCTGACATCTATTCGTAACCACCATGTTTATTATTTACCATAATAAATACCAAATTCACAAAATATATCGATAAAAAAAAAAAAAACACGTTTGAAGTAATGCAATAATTACAAATTCGATGTTCACATAGATTACAATACACAATGTCAAGTGATTGTTTAATAGTGATATAAGATAATGCTAAGTAAAAATGTCTACACTCATCTAGTGAGCTATACCTGTAAAATAGCAGATACAGTCTCACGTTAAGTACTCAATATGTTTTGTCGTAACAAAAATATATTTAAATGTTGGAAAAAAGTGGTGGCCACACGCATATCTAATATATATAATATATTATATATATTATTACCTCATGGAATTAGAATAATAGTCCCAATTCGACGCGTATCCTTTTCCATAACCCGTCTGCTGTTGTGAACCATAGACTTCGTTCCCGTTCATAAACGGCCTTTCGTTGTTATATCCCGGTCTGTTGTTCATATGCGGTCTACCACCATCGTTATCTGAATAACCACTGAATTTATCAAACTCCTGTTTTTGGGAAGCGTACTCAGATGCCATATTGTTTATGGATCCCGCGTACGGTCTGAAAGATCCATAGTCAGATGTATCTCCTCCACTACCGGGTCTAGAAGATCCATACCCATCTGGACGAGAAGATCCATAATTTTCAGGTCTGGGATATCCATAACCTTCTGGTCTCTGAGATCCATAACCTTCCGGTCTCTGAGATCCATAACCTTCTGGTCTTTGAGTTCCATAACTCTCTGGTCTCGAAGAACCATAATCAGCCGGTCTATGAGTTCCGTAACTGTCTGGTCTCGAAGAACCATAATCAAACGGTTTCTGGGTTCCATAACTGTCTGGTCTCGAATTACCATGATCGACTGGTCTTACAAAACCGTTTCCGCCTGGTCTGCCATAACTCATCGAACCACCAACTACACCGTTTAATTGTTCACCAAACGAATTTTCACCCCAATGCTGAGTGGGTCGAGAAGCAATCACTGGGTATCCCGGTTTCTGAGAATCCCACGCTGGAGGTCTGGGGGTTGTAACTTCAAATCCAATTGGACGTGATGTACTCTGTACATCAATATGTGGACTAGAACCGTAATCGTGAGTGGTTGGGGAACCGTAGTCTTGCGCGTTGGTAGTACCGTAATCGTGTGTGGGTTTACCGTAATCATGTATTGGTTTATCATAACCATGCAAAGTACCATAAGGCTTGCCATGGTCGACGTTCATCGGTTTCAATCCGTAATCTTGACTTGGTTTGTTATTATAACTCTGTCCCCCGTAACCATAACCATTTCCATATGAAGTACCATAATCATTGTTGCTATTTCTGTCAATGTATTTGTACCCGTTGTTCATTTTGACCACCTCGTACGATCCCGAACCTCCCCAACCCATATAAGGTTTCTTTCTGTCCGAATTATTTTCGTAACCGGTTCCCTTGTTGTAGTAATCGTTGTCATCTTTGTCATTTGCCTGTTGCGAACCATATGCCGTGGGAGGTTTGCTTGACTCATATTTTTTCGGGCCACCAATCCATCCGGCTATTACTCCCACCTTTTTGCTGGCCTCGTCCCAGCCGATGTCTTTAGGTGGTTGGCTCTGCCAATATCCTGATTCTACTTTCACTGGATATGCTCCTTTGATACTCCACCGATCGTTGGACGGCCTATGGTAATTACTTTGCATGTGTGTTCCGTGTCTGTCGGGAATATTGGGAACAGGATACGACATTCCTTGATAATATCCACTACCACCATTACTCGAACCACTAATACTATGTCCGTAACTACCACCTCCGCTGATACCGTCTCCATAGTTACCGCCCCCTCCTATAACACCTCCATATCCACCACCACTACCACTACCAACACCACTTCCATACCCACTGCTGCCACTGACAACACTAACTTTTTTGTTGTTGTGTCTTCGTTCCCATTCTGGACTTAAATTATCGTAACCATTACCTCGGTAATTGGGATTTTTTATTTGACTGTCTACGTTATGGGCGTTGTAAATTTGAACGTGATTATCAGAAATGTGACCAGCGTAATTTGAACTTGGCATATAACCGTTGCCAGTAACATGACCGACCGAGTTATAAACATTGGGCCGACTATTCGTATGGCCGCGATTGTCATTTCCATAACCGTTACCTCGGTTATCGGAATCATAACCGGCGTATCTATTATCTGAGCCATGCATACCCATACTACCCCGATTATCCGTCATGTAACCGCTTACAGATACCCGATTGTCTGTCATGTAGCCACTGACACTAATACGATCGTTTACACTGTACATCCCATTGTCATGGGATTGTGTCGCATACTGAGATCCGGGCAATGGTGGTGGGACATTCGTACAACGGCTACAAGGATCTATAGGTTGTCGGCTGTCCCAACCGTAAGAAGATATCCCACCGCGGGTTGTCCATGTTCCGCTGGCAGTGGTCGTAGGATAATTCATCCCGCTGCCATGATCCACCGAACATCCAGCCCCAGTCGTTTTATATATAAGTTGCAGCAACAACACACAATTAACCACATAGCACGAGCTCTGAAAAATATCATTATTGTTCAATAATTATTAATATAATATATTAATGTAAACTTATTTTACGAGTTTTTAATGATTAATATATAGAAAAATAGAAATTACTATTAACCTATTGTTATTATCGTATATAAAAAAATAGAATATTTAAATAAAATCACATTGGTTAGTCACTAATAAATATTTTAGAAATTACCTATAACTCTATAAGTACCTAGGTATACTTAATATAAAAATAATTTCAGATGCATTTAATTTGAAAGTACGTACAATACGAGTAGGTATGCTTATGATTATGTTAACAAATGTAGAATACTCAAACTCTAAAAAGGAATTGATGACATATATTATAAATGGTTTTATTTAATAATGTATCTACGATATTCATTATTCATAGTAATATTGAATCATTTTAATATGTACAATATTTAAAAAAATCTTAAGGTAATTTAAACGTTGCTCATATCTCCAACTATGAATTTACTGTGCACCTTACATAATATTTCATATTTTCATTATTTTAACCATTCATTTTTTTTTTTTTTTGTAATTTATCTCTATAACGTTCATATTATTTAAATGTTTTAAACTGACGCTCTATTAATTCATAATTTTATTTAATTTTTTTTTTTTATTTGTTACACATTCTGTACATTTATTTAATTTGTTTTATAATAGTATTTCTTTTTTTTTTTCAAAATGTATATAAACCAGTTATAAATCAATAGAAACCATTACAAGATATAGTCTCATTACAACTAAATATATATTTTTAAATAATAATCAATCATATGGTTAATATAATAAACTATACAATATATATTATAAAAATATAAAAACAAAATTATGTTATTCTTAACTGTTAACAAAAAAACATTAAAAAATCAATGACTTTAAATTTAAATCTATATTCTAAAACAAATTATTAATATAATGTTATGAGTTTATAATCATATTATCATTAAAATATATACTATATAGACATAATGTTTCTTTCTTGCTATTTTAAAAACATTTTATCATATAAATAACCTAATGGTGGAACAAATTGGCTCGATTAAGATGTTCGTTGCAGTCTTATTGAAAACCTGGAACTATAACTCTGCAGCAGTATATCATAAAAAACACCTGAACTGTGAAGTATTTAATAGTATAATTTAAATATCTAATGTCAACGTCAAGATAAATGAATCATTATCTTTATAAAGAAAAAAACATTTAGTGACACAACAAGCTGTCTAAATTATTTTAAACGATTCATCTATTTCGTCATTTTAAAATTCATATGTATATTGTATACGATACAAATATTTAAAAGAAACTGAATTTATTGAACTAGTATCAAACATTGTGAGCTTAACCAATCCATACAGGCTTATTAAATTTTATAACTCAATTATAATTAAATTAAATTCGTATTATTTTAGTCATTTCGTTCGTTAATATTATCAAATACACATTTTAATTTTAGAATGGATTTCAAATATTAATATTTCAAAAAGAACATTTTATATTATAAAAAATACTTTCAAGCAAATTCTCATTTATTCTTACACATTTAATAAATTATTATGTTACATTGTTTTCTATAATTTGTAATTATACCAACCTGTTTATTTTTAAATTATATAACGACATAAATATTATATTTCTGGTATCATTTTTTATCATTAATTTCGCTTCATAAAAATGTAAATATAAGTAACGTAAGTAATTGTTTATTTAATATTAAATGCATAGTACCTACGCAGTCTTCTGTCAGATTGCAATATTATCCTCTTTGAAGAAAATAACTTTTAAATAATATCCAACACGGCATAGGTATACTAACAAGATTTTTACAAAGCCATATCCATGCCCTTGGGTTGCAACATTGTATATTTGTATCTCAAGAAAAAATGTATTATTATACAACACTAGTACTAACAATTTTTAATTCCCGTCCATACAACAAACTGTTCATTCAATTATATAGTTTTTTTTTTTTTTAACTTTTATACGATATTTAATGAATAATGATAATATATAGTTATCACACATTTATTAAAGAATTTTCAGCGTTCGCAAAAAAACATTTATTCTTTTCCGCCAACAATTATATAAATAGGAACATAACATCACACAAATAAAACAAAATAATTTATTGTTAATGAATAATGCCCATTACATAAAAATAACTAATTATTCTTATCTACGTAAAAAAGTTAGGCAATCGTCATTTAATTTTGAGAGACACATTAATATTATTTGTATACATGCTTTAATTCGTAGACCAAATGAAAAATATCTAAGCCCGTACCACCAATTTTGGGGTGTAGCTCAAATTTGATTAGAAGTAATATTTTATATTTTATTGTAAATAATTATTTATACGTAATTTAAGTTCCTTTTTGTAGTAAAATTACTAAATTACTCGTTACTTAGTTTTTTTAATACAAAAATTAATAAATTGATAATATATAAACACATTTATTATATAATACAATTTTCTGACCGTACCTAACCTTTTTGTAATAACTATTTAACAAAACAGTTTAATTTTTAATTATTATTTTAAAAAATGTATCGTTATTTAAACTAAATTTTAAAACAAAGAATAATTTCTTGAACAATTGTTGTCATCTTTAGTGCTTCAATAAACAATCTATATAAATGTATATTGTTGATTATAATTATAAAGTTAATGCATTAACCAAATAATTATTAAGCTCCAATAATATTTTTAAAATAAAGAGTAACTTAATTTGCAATGAAATTCATTTTTTTAACGATGGTAGGTACTTGACCAAATAAGAAATAACTAACAGTGATAAAAATACATGATAAAAAAAATGGGATATAAACACTGAAAATTCAAATTATTTCATAAAAATTGTTCTTAATATTGACATTTTGATAATAATGAAAATAATTCAAATTTACCTGATCACACGTGAAAACTACAAAAATCTATTAAAAAATCTCAAAAATGATTAAAGTTCGAAATATATATAGTAAAAATGTGTTTGTATTCCCCTTAAACCTACAAAAATATCATCTTAGAGCCATCGATATTACAATAAGGGTAAACATTGCAGTTGATTTGAACAGTATAATGATTATTAGCAAAAGAAAGCAAATATATTAGACATAATAATTATAACACAAAAACATAACTAAGAATACATGGCTAACACATCAGATATGGCAAAGACAAATAAGTACTTATATAATGAAATTTGCATTCAACTAATTTAAATACCTAAACTACATATAATAGTAGGTCATTAAAATAATAATAATGTATTTTAAACACAAATGGAATCAAAAATATAATAATACGAAGTTGTTCTTACCAAACCGTTTTATTTTGATAACCAATTTGGTTTTTTACCGAATTTCAACATATTGATGACATTGATTATGCGATATAATGTGCTATATAAATGCAGCGTTATTGACCCAATTTATTCGCTGGCGGCATTAATAAGCTACAGGATTTTTAAAAGGTCTGCTCTCGTTTGTTATTTAAAAAATAATAATAGTAATAGTATTTCCGAGAGAGTAATATATTATAGCTACTGCTTACACATTTTTGTCGGTTATTTTCCAAATTCATTAAATCCACAGCGTCAGACTTAATGTATTCGTAAAAAGGAAATTACCGTTAAAGCGTAATTTCACGCGACTAACACAAACACAGACTCAATAGCTAACTTAATAACGTATTTATTATAATAAAGTGACGCTCTCTCAAAATATTGACTATGCATACTGATTAGTTTATAATATCTCAGACAACCATTCAATTGAAACAATGTCTTCACACTGCCGCCGTTGAATATTTATAACGAAACAATTCGCGGTGGTTGCAGTGTTGCAAATTATAATTGCACGTTTATAAGATAGAAAAAGAATATGTTAAAAATGAAATTGTAGTTCATCTTTGTCGATGACGAGATCCAAAACGAACATTTCGTAAAAGCAAAGACAACGGATTATTCTATTCAATGGCCAATTCGAGCACTAATCAACGCTACTTGAGTGCGCAGATCTCCACAATCGATTATTATTAGCATTGTCACCGCCATAATTTCATTTCATAACCTAATAATATTACCATCATTACGATTAATACCGACAGGTACCTCTGGTATACCATTGCAATATTGCGTACAGCAAAATAAATTAGTAATGATCGACTACACACCGTGGCAATGGTACATGACTAGGTAATCACGATTATAGTAATAATATAATATTGCCCACGTCGTTACAGTTAACCATCGCAAGGTTCGTGACATATTAATATACAACACACACGCCACATGCATAGTATAATAATATAATTTCGTCCGTACGCGACAATGACCCGATCTGGTTCAAAGATTACTGGTCGAATATTTCACCTCTTTGTTTCGTCTCTAATTGTTGAGCAATTTCCTTCCTATTTGTTTATCTTTTTTAGAAAATTTACAAAAAGACAATGCTTTCGTCCTTGAAGTGGTTCGTAAATCGCAACTGATTTGAGTTTTGTTTTATTTAAGGATTAACGACGCGGTCTAGCGCAATCCGCGCGCTGCACAAGACGCATTTTTTGGTTTGATTTTATTAATCAGCAATAATGATTATGGTTATACCTAAAAGCACTTAGGCATAAGAAGCAACGATCTACGGTTTATAATACTCAAGTATGAGAGCAATATAGTTGTTGAAACGAATACAAATTACAATGTTTATAATATTACAACAAAAAATCCAGCATTATTGTTGCAGTTTTAAAAATTGATAATACTTTCTATTGCAATCGTAATAACAATCCTGTACACGCAGTCACACGGGTCACAGACACCATCGAGTAATTGAGTAATACTCGAAAGTATTTAATATATGTAGGTATATTAATACATTGCCGCAAAGACGCTGAAATTAGGTACAGGACACAGGTCCATAATTTTACAGTAATAATGAATAAATGTGAAATGTAGTGGAAGTTGATAGTCATAGGATGGGTGATAAACAATTATGAATTTATTACCTAATAATAATTCCAGGATTATCAAAATTTTTATATCATCTGCAGTAAAATCAATGTTTATACGTCTTATATCTAAAACACCACGTAATGGTCATTACTAATGACTAATTATTGTAATATATATATGTGTGTGTATTTTTTTTTCAAATCAAATATTGATTGCAATATATCAGTATATTACTATTAACGTTAAAATTTTGAAATTTTTTCCAAATTAAATTTTGTTAATGGATTTTTTCCCCTATTATATAATAGGGAATAATAAATACAGAAGTATATACCTTATATCGCATATTGACTACTCAATATACGGTGTCTGTATTGACACAAAGTTGAAATTATTAAAATATATTGTTCTACTGTGTGTTATGTATTATGACGTTAAAAGCTTTCCTTTTAGAGCAACGGAGTTAATGAGATTATATGAGAATGAACAGTTTTAATTTGAACTTAGAACGTTCTTGATTATTGTTTTTGCTGTAGCTGTTTTATGCGAGCATACTACGTCTGAAACCTGTGTTGCGTACCTATATTATAATATTATAATATAATATAAATTGTAGCGTGCGTATTTTATAATTATAAAGGTCAACTGATGGAATTGGCATCCAAAAACGACAAAACGTTCGTGTTTATATTGTATATTTTATTTAAACAGTTTATTTTTTAAGTATTTACAATTAATATATTTATAAAGAAACAGTATATTATAATTTATAACTAATAAGACTGTAATAAGAATGTATTACGTCATATTACTGTTGGTAAAATCCATCTTACACTTTAATGTGATAAATTTAGTCTATTTTTTATTAATCAAATGGATGTTAGTTGATAAAATTAAAACAAATTTAAAAGCCTAGTTAGGATCTTAAGATTAACAATTTTGCGTTAAACATTGTTTAATTATGGAATTCGTAAAATTCGTGAGTAATGAAACTTGGATATTCTTATTAATTGTTTTATTTAATTTATTTATCTACAATATCTGTTTATATTTCATGCTTTTTGTGTAATATATATATATATATATATTACCCTTAGCATAGAAAAATACAAAATATACAATATACAATATTTTAAAACACCAAATGTATTTAAAGAATTAAATATTAATACCCATACTTGATCTATACAATTTCAATAAATACATTATAGCACCGTATATACACTATAGTTTGATAATTATTACTATTATTTTTTAGGGGGGGGGGTTAAAGTATCAAAAGTTTACTCTTTCTAAAATAGTACGCAATATTTAAATATCTGCTTTCCATTTGTTTCAGTCCTAAAAGAATATAAAATAAATAGATTTACTAAACCAATTTAGTTTATATTAGACTGTCACCTCTTCGTCAACATAACGGCAAATTCTATTAATTCAACACTAATTTACAATTGTTAAATTGATAAATAACAAAATATTGATAATACTTCGTTAACATATAAGATGTTTTCCTTAAAACTAATAATATTTATTTTTAGGAAACTTGAATTATGATATCCAATAACATTGACTATAGGAAAAGTAGCAATGATGTAAAGATTGATTGCAATGTGTTTATTGTAATAAGCTATTGATCTTAAATCATTTTGTTATAAAATTAAGTACTATTTTTCATTAATTAAACATCATAATTATGCGTGAAAATGAAGACATTATCTTTCGTTGTTTCTAAGTCAGTTGAAAACAAAATAAAATATTTTTTTCTTTATTTTAAAGAAAATTGATTAATGAAATCAATGGATTTGCTAAAATTTGATTGTATATTTTTATTCTTAAATTAAAGAAAATATTTTTAAACTGATTTTGTTATCTTTGAAGTGATGAAATTTGTCATACATTTTAAGAAAATAGTAAAATATTAAATTAATGGAATGAAATCATAGAAATTAAAACCGATTTTTTTCTGATTGTACATTTATTACAAAAAAAAAATCACGAGACTTTTTAATATAAATTAGATTATGTGGTACGGACTAAACAGACTATAGGGAGCTAATATTTGTAACAATAAAAATATTTAAATTTGAGACAACACTTTAAGGCTCTTATTTATTGATATAATGCACAATAGTATTAATCATTAGGTACCATTAACTTATATTAGAAACAATACAAAAATTAATAGAATGTATAAAATTGGCGACCAATCCAATTTCGCATTCGAGGAATGTCATTTTTTTCCTGATATTAAACAATATTATCTATATCTATACTAGGTACTTAATCGAGGAAAAAAAACTTTAATACGTTTCAATAATAGAATATAAAATAAAATAAAATAAAACACTCCTCAATATTATACATGCAGTCGATAACAACTGTTTAATTTATAACAAAACGAGGAATTTTTATTTTTATAATAACATGTATTCAAATTAAAGATGCAATAATATTTTAAAAATATTTCAAAAAGAACGTTATTAATCTGTCTCTACATAAACCTATATATTTATTCAACCGTTTTAATAAAAAAAAAAACAATGAAAACATTTTTTTTCAATACAATTCACCCTCCGAGTATAGCATTGAATTTAGCAACCTCCGATTGCATAAAATATGATAAAATATAACCATCAACTAAATATACACCTAAAAACATCACATAACTTAAATTTAAATCTGAATTAACAATAACTGTGAGACGCAGTGTTTGTATATTAAAAAAAATCAAGGACAGTCGCTTTGCTGTATACTTAGTATGTATCATTGTACAGTAGACCACTGTAATAGATATGCTAATTTAACATACAATGCTCAATCATTGAATGCGACAATTTTGAACGGAGACGGTTTGTCAACCTATATTCTATATTTTTAAGGATATTTTATTTAATATTTATATTGAAACATTTGCTATTTATTTTTCTACTGATATAATACTGTTGGTTAAATTATTTTTGTCACAAAAATATCTCATAATAATATATTTTATAGTAGTTAATAAAATCTATAATAATATTAGCAATCACATGTCAAGGCCGTATTTAAAAAATTTGCACCCACAAAATAACCACCCAATTATACAAATAAAAATAAATTTATTATATATAAAAAAACAATTCTTATATCTAATGAAATTAATTTAAATCAATAAAAAATTACGACAAAAAGTTTTAATTTTCTTCATGGATTATGACTGAGTATATTACTGAATTATATTATTACCATAATTGATGGTTGGTTGAGGTTAAACCACTTTCGAAGTTTAATACGGCTAAGGCATTTTTACTAATGATATATCTACTCGTAATTACAAAATTATAAGTTTTGGTAACAAATTAGATGAACAATATTATTAATTTAATTAAATCACATGTTAATTGTGAATAAATCAAAAATTTAAAATGCCTACAAATAGCACGAAAAAATTCAAACATTTTTTAAGAAAGTAGCATTATCTTCAAGCAATTTTAAAATAACTAATTATTTTTCACAGTTATTTGTTTTTGAATTACAATAAAAAAAAAATCCGATTTTGACAAAACTAATTTTACGTAATTTCGTAATTTGCCTTTTGTTTTACCTCTATATAGATACCAAATGAATCAAATTTTCTACCTAAAATCAATCTTAAAGTTGATGAATAAATAATTTTCAAGTGAATTTAGACACAAAAAACAATTATTTTTAAGCCAATACATCTTATCAGCCTACTTAGAATTTAAAGTATGGTGTATGAAAACGACTTGATATTTTTTTACCACAATCTTGTCTGACATTTGCTGCACTGATAAGTTACAATCGAAATAACTACAAAAACAGTTACAATAAACACCACTTTCATTGTTTAATGTATACGGCCTATGCGCCAAAAAAAACAATATAAAATAACTGTGTAATAGGATTATAAAGACTATGAAGACAAATTTATACATTAATTTATTTATCGCCAAGTTATTTTGTTTATTTTATTTTAATTAAAATCATATAGATTTTTTCCTTTAATATTATTAAAACAAAAACTGTTTTATATCTTATACACCACAACTGCCCACTGTGTTTTGGTTATTCTACAATATCCAGGAAAACCGTATAATTTTCCATATTGTCCATTAAAATTATACATTGTATTACAACGTTCATTAATTCACTTTTTGACGATAACATATATAGATTTTTAGAATGTTAGAATGTAAGATGTTTATATTATATCTAGAAATTATTTTTTCAATGCATAATATTATCAATATGTAGATTTTAAAGAATTTTGAATAAAAAGTCTTCGTCTTTAACTTATCATTTTACATTACAAAGAAATTAAAATGACACCCACGCCTTGATTTACAGTTTATATACTAATAATAATTGAAGCTATAATTTGCTACATATTATGTACATTTTAGTCTTATTTAAAATTAAAAAGAATTTGAGATGGTTAGAATTTTTTAAGAAGTTATTAATATATACATTTTATATATTAAATAAATATAAATATAAAAATCCAATCTAGGACTAAATTCGTGTAAAATTTACAATGAAAAGGTTTGGTTATCGTTCGAAATATCAAGCTTTTATCACTACAAAACACCTTTTAAATTTAAATATAAAAATGATAATAGATAGGTTATTTACCTGTAAAATAACAAAAATCAAAGTTTATACAAATTCATTATTATTGAAGAAAAAATAGGGGTGAATGTTTGATGAATTATATTATAATACTATTGCGCGATGAAAATATTTAGTAACCAATCTCTATTAACGTCTTTATTTATACTATATAGCCTAGGTAGGTAGGTACTTAATTATACATAATACAATATAATAGAATAGAATATATTATTCTGGATGTCATTCGATAAGTCGGAAATCGGAATCTAAATTACTCGTAACGTCTTTCCAAGTCTCATTGTAAAAACAAAACAAATACAAAACGCATTATAAGTTTGACCAAAGGAAACTTCAAATTCGACCACGGCTTATTACTTGTGTGTATACAATATACCAATAGCAGGATTCCGATGGTCGTTTCGGACGACACAGATTTCAACGACTATTTTTATACTTAGTACGTAACTAGTTACCCGAATACTGAACTCGAAAGATAATATAGCGTTCCATATTTATACATATACATACATATGTATTTATTTTATGTCCAATTCCTATACTTACTATCTCAAACCTAATCAAACATTTTAAAACAAAATCTCAAATAAACATTCCGAAAACTATAATAATATAATACTGATTTCGTAGCCAGTTTTAAGAAAAATCGTGAAAGATTCAGTCGACTATATAGGTACATGTAGTATATTAATAATTGCCACTGCCCACTGTTATCCATGATCTAGCCACCTATCCAGTTTTGATTAAATATTTATTTAAATAATGTATACATTTAATTTTATTACTTATAACTTATAATGTTTTCAGTTTTTGTACAAAAAACACGTCGTTGAAAACATTATTATAAAGGCAGATGATTCGCGTTAGATTGACCACACGTAATAATGGTTCCTATTTGCGTAGATACTCATAGTTTTGCAATTTCTTTGACAATTATAATTATGATGTACGAAAATGAAATCTTCTGCAGCGAAACACAGAGATTAATTGGTTAAGTCAGGGTAAGGTAATTGATCAATACTGGGCTTAAGAGAGCTTCATCCCCCTTTCCTCAAAAAAAAAAAAAAAAAAAAATACAAATATCTTAAAATATCATAAAACATCTTAAATTAACAAGGATTAAAGTTAATCAAATCCAGAGCCACGTTGTCCAAACGTACTAAAAGGTGTAGAGGACAATAATTATAAAGGTAATTAGTGGTAGAGAAGTGTAATAAAAGGAGTGGAATATCTTAATTGACGAGAAAGCACCTTAAAGTTGATAACCACTAACAAAGTAGGTGAACTTTTTATTTTTTTTTTAAACAAAAAGGATCAAAAAATACAAAAAATCAAGCACTCTATTACAGACTTAGAAATTTTTGATTATTTCAAGTTTAGTAGGATTTACAAAAATCCTCTTTCGCCAACTTTTCTGAAAACCTGCTTACTTCCTAAGCCTCGAGATAGAATAGCCCATAAAAAATAACAATCAAACCATCTACAATAGGAGTCATCAACCTTTTCCAACAAGGCAACAAATGAGCTCTATATTAAACGTTTTAAGTATCAAGTATTCAAGAGACCAACCACTATTTATTCCGGTATATTAACAAGTTAACGACCCCTGATCTACAGGTTTTCATCGGAGTTTTCCGCACGATTTTATAATACTATATAATCAATAATTCAAATTAATCGCACGAATATTATTATATTGTACAGATATCGAGTACATAAAATTATATAACACAATAATTGTAATAAGACTTACACTTCGCAGCCACTTGACGTACATGATGATGACGGCAAAGATGTAGATACGAAATAATACGCGGATGGGCGACTATAATATTATATAATATGGTGAACGAGCGATCGCCGGCGACGTACTGGTTCTGCGATGTACAAGCACAGACTTTGAGGCAATGCTAATATTCGCAATTAATTCTTATGTGTGTGTGTGTGTGTGAAGAAAATGCGAAAGACTACATACATATGTATATATATATATATATATACACGCGACCAAGACTTATAGGACTAAGACGATGACGAGTGGGCATTGCCGTAACGGTTCAGGTGGTACGGTGGCCTCGGCGGTCGTCGTTTCTTCGTCTTGGCCGTTTCCTCGGAGGCCCGCGCGTCCGCTCGGCACAACGGCACAGCACACTGCACATTATAATATTCTGCACTGCCGGATGATAATTACCGGTCTGCCGCTGCTGCGGGTCTGTCGTTCTCGTAATATTCGTGTCCGCCATAATAATAATATAATCTTCAAACATTATAATATCTGAGTATACCGACGGCAATGGCCGAAAAGCGAACGCATTGTTAATAATATCATACGAATTACTAAAAAAAAAAAAACATACGGAGGTATATTATGAATTTAAAAACCATATAGGTAGGTACACCGCGCTTGCGCCGGATATACGCAGTAAGTATTACCCGCATCGCGATCCGCGTATGTATTATAGTACACTATACGTTATAATAAAATAGTAATAACCTATTGGTATGATACCATTCGACCGAGGTATAAACAACCGATACCGCATATGTACCCGCTATTGTCTGTGTACCGCGTATGAACCGGAAAAATCTGATGTGGCCAATAGCGTACCACGATGTCGCGTGGCTTTAAGTACTATTAGCCCATAGCCGAACGTATAAAGAATCTGATCGCCGTAGAAACTCATAACTGGGGCTGAAAATGTAAAGCCCTGATATTCCAAAATAAATTTTGAATCAAGCAATATATTTTTTTTAAATTTAAAAAAAAGTTTTGTAGAACTGCAGCAAGATGTCAAGTCATTCGCGTAAACTTTTAATCAGAAAAAAAAGATTTACTCCCGACTAGTTTTTCGTCACCACACGTAATCTCTATTTTTACATAGTACCTATTCCTTTGAAAAATTACGATTAATTGTTTTTGATTTAGTAAAAACTGTATTAACACAGTACAAAATTTATTTTTAAAGAAAAATCTTAAATTTTTAATGCTAAATAACCTAAAATCCTAAAATTCTTTAAATAATGAAAAAATTACCATAAAATTAAAAATTTTCAAAAATTACACAGTAAAAACCTCTTATTCAAATTTAAAGTAGGTACATTAAATGTATATGTTAAAAAGGGAGTATCGCGTAGCTAACTTTGAAAAACAATGTGAAGTGCATCGAAATCTTAACCCTATTATACATACATATATTACTAATGTAACAATCGAGTAAATTCATAACATGGTCAGTTCGTTTTAATCGCAATATCACGACCATCACAATGGAATACTGCACATAAATTGTCACACCTGCATAATACAGTGATTTATATCACTAATCGTTATAATAATTAGCCATAAAATGTTATCGAATATAATGTCCTATTAAGTCATTGAATGAAACGTATTTATTTAATGTCATATAAATTCTAAATGTATCTATATTTTATACTTCTATCTAAGTATATCACAAAACCATGATTATTAATCATTTATTCTTCGTTTTTATTAACGACAGTGGCGTGTAGTGATAGATTTTTTCTTAAAAAGCAATTAACTTATATCATTTTGATTGAAATAAGATTAATATTAATCCACACATATTATTATTTTGGAGTGTTTTGTCTAGAAAACTGTTATTGGAAATAAATTGCATTTTATACATATTACAATAAAATAATCAGTTAGATACCCCAAAAAAATGCCTCCAATACCAATTTATGGGGTAAGGGGTGAATATTATGTAAAATTTACAAAAGTTGCGTCCCCTTATCACAAACTAGACCCAATTATTTCACCGATAAGCTGATGCAATAAGCTGTTTCTGCACGAGCACGCTACGCAAAGTTCAGTAAACGATTATATGCAAGACACTGAGAGAATATATTACGCGCAAATTTTCCACGATACTGTTGGCAGTATTTCTGCTCTAAGCCGCCGGAACCGTGGTATATCGACCTTCCCGAATCTCGTAGTTCTCGATGCGTATTATTCGCACGCGTGCAAACGGTACTATTATACATATTATTATTACATGTACCGTACGGTGCGTATGATTCAACTCCGAGACAGATGCTAGTCCTAGTCGGTAGTGCGATAGCGCTCGAATGTATTCACAACTTTCGATGATCATGTCGTCACGGGACCAGGTTTAGATCTAGAGTACCTAGGCTATAAGCTATAGTGGCGCCGCAGCCGGCGAAACTCTCGATCCTTCTTTTAGATATAATTGTTTTCTGTGAATTCAATTTACCATTTACTAGAGTTTATTCTATAATATATAATAATATGTGAATATGATTTGATTGTGCAGGGTAGCTGCGGCGCGACGGTCGATACAACATGGTGTGTGATATATATATTGTGAATCCAGAATCACACATATAAAAACAGGTTTTCGTAGTATCTAAAAAAATTATAATATCATAATTATTTAAATACTGATAAAACTGTACATTTTATTCAACGCGATTACTGTTATTACGTTTTCATAATATTTTCTACGCCTATTATGATGCTCATGCGCATTGATCTGTAGTCTGTTAAAGTATTGACTGGTTAGGTATGTCTTAAATTCTCATTAAAAAAAATTTTCATTAATAATATCGAATATTAAATTAAGTGGGGTACACCAAAAAATTACAAAAATTAAGATGAAAAACATAATGATGTAATGGTAAAAGTAAATAAGTTTGATAATCTAATGCTGTATCAAAAATATCACAATTTAGTAGATCAACCCGTAATTTTTATTAATAATCTATTAAATTTAATATTTTTTTTCTATCATCATGATTATTGTTCAAAAAAAAAAAAATGTAAGTTATTTGTTTAGGTTGGGAAAAATCATGGACTAATAATAATTAAAGCGTGGTAAATCATAAACAGATGGCGATAGTAAAATTAATGTGAAAAAAAGTTAAATGCAAACGGCGTTAAGTTGAATACAGAATTAACTTTGCATTTCATTATTATTTATTGTAGTTAATTCAAATGTTCAAGGATTTTTCTTATATATCTACTTTAAGGCTCAAAATTCAAGATGTTCATGTTTTGAAAACAAAATAATTTTTTATAGACAATAGTCGTTGTCACAGTTCTTAACCATAACCATGTATGAATAAATATATCTATATGTCACTAATTAAAATAAACTCTTATAAAAAATAACTGAATATTATAATAAAATTACATGATATTGTATTGAATAATAATGTTAAGGGGTCCTGTGTCAATTTTTTAAATTTTTCGCAATTCTGTAAAATTTGAAAAATATATTTTATATTTTAGTTGCCACCTCAATCATTATATTAATTTTTCATTAATTAATTTTTTGATATCTATTTAGGAAAGAGGGTGGCTCATGAATTGATACAGATGTATTATATTAAGAAAAATCACTTCATAGAAAAAATTCTTAGTCCTTACAGAATTTTTTTTAACTGTTTTTATCTTAAAAGAAAATGCTTTATATAACCGAATTAAATTCTGACTTTTATTTCAAATAACAAAATAAAATAATTTGTATAAAAAAGCTTAAAATGTATTTTTTAAATACTTAATATAAAGTTTAATGTTTAAATATTATAAACAGAATATTTTGATCTATTAATAAAAAAAATATATAAATAGTATAATTAAATGGATTTGATTTTTGAGGACAAAATTATATGAGCCTCGGGCTCCAGGAAATATTTGTAGTCAAGTGAAATTTGTCTGATCAATAAATTAGACAAAGAAATTGTCCATATTTTAATACAATTCAAACGTCGTATCATATTTCGAAGGTAATGGTTAGCTTATAGATATAATAATAATAATCGTCCAAGAGTAAGTGAGAAACTCTTGCATGTTGCTCTTATTTTAATCTTTTTGATTAAGGTATCCGTATCTATTATTTATTCTTATATTTTGTAGTGTCACTAAACTGAATCGTATCGATCGATATAAAAAATCTACTGCGAGTTTTTGCCAAATCGTTTCCATTAAAATTTATCATTATAGACTATAAAGCATGGTTTTAATTTTAGTATTTTATTTTGTGGCGGGGGGGGAATATAAATATAGATTCACTACTATGTTGCGCTAGCTTGTACCATCTATATAAAATACCGATTTACAGCTCGTTTGTTCTGCAAAATTAAGCTAAACGACTTGAATTGAAATGTCTCATCTAATGTATAATCACATAAACGTGCAAAATTTACGTTGCAATCATTTTGTTTTCATCAAACGTCGAAACATAATGTTCAATTTTCGTTGATCGTTATTGCCACCTGATGAATATCTAATTGCCATGTCTAGGTCTCGGATTTTATTATATACATTTTTAGAAGAAAAAAAATAAAAAAACATAAAAATATTTAATTTAAAGTTATATAATGATATTCCTGTCTAACACAATAACTATTAATGATCATGGTTAATATAGGTGAGCTACATATTGTATTAGCTATAATTATAGTAGTCGTATTAGAGTTTTATGTTTTATGAACAACAGTAAAGCCGCCTATCCTGCCGCATCTGACGTATCAACATGATAAATACAAAAAAAAAAAAAAGCGTTAACATAATATTATACGTTATGACGTACATATTTTGATTATTTCCGGTCCGTTGAGACGCGTGGTTATTTCCCGCGAGGATTATATTATAACATACGTTTCATCAACCCGACCTTCCATAATACACGGAAACCCTCCTTTTTCGCACAAAATAATATTAAGTACCTGATTAACATGAATTTGCGCAAAATTATTTAATTCGCAAAATCTAATTTTGCTTTTTTACTGTTGAACCAGATATTACCCGAATGGACATTTTGCTATCTTTGGAAATCTGGACAAAGCTGGTGCAACGTAGGTGATTTTAATAATATAATAGTAGGTATTAGGCTCAAGCCGCAAGCGGTCATTCAATGCAAAATATACATCACGTCACTATCATCACTTACATCTATTTACTATTCACAACTTTACGGGTCCCTTTTAATAATAAGCAAAGACAGTTACGCTTCGACGTCTATTGTTGGCAATATTTAGACTTTATTTCAGTGGTCCCTATATCGTATATATGCTATTAATCTTTTTTTTTATGTACACATTTGTATTATTATTATTATTATACTAAACAAATTTAAACATTTAAGAAGTAGGTAAGCGAGCTTAAAGAAATCACTTTATTTAAATAAATGCTTATAAACTTATGATATATTATATGTTTAAAGAAGACACACAAATTTATACGATGTGACAGTAATCTCAGAATAGTATTGATCACTGATCAGTTCTAATTAAATAATAACCGAAAAATCACGTTGTTATAGTTATAACTTATTATGTTTTAATTCAAAAAATATTAATCATCAATTGACTGGAATGTTTGTTAGATTGCATAAATAATTATTTTTTTCACACAAAGAAATTTTCAAAATATTTAGGCGGATTTAAACTATTTATACTACGAACATAATATGACACTAGTTCAAATAGTTACTGTACGTTAGTATTGGCTTATAGGTTGTTGATAACAAATAACAATATTATTATATTGTATTATATCTACACTATACTATGATATAATAATATTAATATTAAAAAAAGTTATTAATTATTAATAAATACTACGTCAAATAGATGTTTGTTCATAACACTATGATAATTCGACGATATTACACTAACATTAAATAACTTTTCTAAATACATTGTTTATTTTTGTAATATTGTACACAAGGTACATTAATACATTATTATAGATATACTATACCGGTTTACTTTTCCCCTGTGTTAATTTTAATATTTTTATCGGACAATGAGTTCAGTAGATATAATATAGAACTATAATTGACACTTAATGTTTAGTAATATAAAATCATTTAAATCCAATTATTGGAATCAAACGTGCGAGTATAATTTCGTAATAGAGTTCGGCGAAGCAATTTAAATAGAGATCACTTACATAAAATGAAACAATATTAGTATGTATAGTCATAGAGTTCGATTACCTCATTTTTTTTCTCGTTAAGTTTTCTAACAAAACATGCAATACAAATATAGTAAAAAATATATTAGTTTATAAATAAACTTAATAAAAACTATTTTAACGTAAATTAATAGTTAGGAGGAATTGTATCGTTTTACAGGGACATACATGGTACCATTGAGTGTAGATACTAGTATAGTATAGTGTATTTAAAGAAAAGTTAACAATAGGAAGACTAAATTACTTACCTATATGGCTATATATTTATAAATGCCATGGTCCATAATATATTATATTTTTTCCATTACACAGTTGTTTATACTTACACTAACAAACGAACTTCAATGTATAATAATGATAATAAGTTAAGAATATATGTCAGCTGATATCATATTATAATTGATGCTTTTCCCTAATAAAATTTAATTGTCCGTAAAAAATAATATGTCGAACATTTTATAAAGACATATTTTTTTTATAAATTTATTGAAAAAACGATTTTCATAGTTGCCCGATTACTACAAAATTAACCAATGATACAGTTAAATTGATTACAATAATATAATTTCGATAATACATAGAATGAATTTTTATGATAATTTTGATAACAATAATAAGAGCAAAAAATAATTATAATGATAAAACATATTAAGGGCCAATATTTTAATAAAGAGATAAACTTTCGTTTCCAATCACACGTCACATGTAACTACGGTTATTACATATATATGTAACAAATAGTTGTGATGATATCGTATGAGTCTGTATTCATATAGAGAGTATGTATTATAAAATCGTATAAAAACTATTTTCTTATATATTATTCACACATTATAGTATTACAGTATATTATATGTTATTGAAATATTCTAGAAAATTGAATCCACCGAAATCAACCACGTATTGACATTAAACAAAATTACTTTCCCGAGCAAACTATAGGCAGGTACGCGTTCAAATATAGTAGGTATATATTATATAAACGCAAAATGGATACTCAAACTTTAACTAACATCTGTCTGCAGCTAACGGCGAGTAAATATAATATATATTGATGATGTTCACTTGTCCCGTTAATTTGCACAGGAAAAGCCTTTAGTAATTTTACTCAGAAAACCCGAATAAGTGTGAAAAACATCAATTACAATAGTATATAAAGAAAAAACACACAACTGTAAAAACCCGATAATGCAAAAATGAAAATGTCAATCGTGCAGATTCACGATATAAGTCGTTTTAAAAATGTCATTTCCCAGAATAAATATTTTATAAAGAACTCTGTTTTTGTACACCTATATGTTTACCAGTATGATGGAGTACGGGAAGATTTTTATAACTCATAAAAATTAATTGAATTTTTAAATAAAAAAATAGTTAAATAATAATATCCATATCATTTATATACAATAATTTGTATATTGATTTGCATTTATTGAATATGAAAAAATAAATGATCATCATAATGAAATATTTATAAAATACTTTATAAGTAAAGGTAAAAAACTATGATCAAGCAGTGTTACATGTAAAGCATCTAATCTTGTAGATGTGATATCAGAAAATTAAAAATTTGTACTAATATTATATTAATTACGTATTACTGATAAGTTATTAGTGTTTTAACAATAAAGTTACTCTACAATATCATATATTTATTTTTAATTATAAGCAAACCAGTTATCATAATCTAAAGGGTGCAGTATTATATTTTATTATAAGTGGTAATAGTTACATCTTAGGTGAAAGTTACAAGTGTTATAAGTTATACCTAACTTATTACTATTGTCACTCGTCTGAGAGGAATTAAAGTCCATGGAAATTTTTCAAATAAAACGAATTATATTCCAACCCAAATATCTGAAATTTCAAATTATTTTAAGGCTACCATTGAATTGGCTCCCAATTTCGGGTAAATATAAATTCGACCCTTAAATTGGCTCCTGAAAAAATGTATATTTAATTTGGCTCCATAAATTTTTAAATATTATTACTTAACCAGGGGTTCTCATGTTATAGGCGTTTACTTTTACAACGTCAACCTAATAATATCGCCTGGCAGTTTGCACTCAAATATAGTCTACTTCTAGATATACCTATACTGTTTATATATACAAATTTATTCGATTTTATCTTGGACAATCTTGGTATAGAACAATAAAAAAGTTTGGTCTTTCATCGGAATACATACAAAATACAGAAATAGGCCAATATTTAACGTATATATTTGGATTGCTATTCTTAGATCCACAATCAGTTGATGGTTGCTTTTCCGACGAATTAGCTGAAATACAGCCTATGAATGATAAACTCACAAAATTTAATGATTATTTAGTAGAAAATTATGTTGACAATGATTCAACATTTCCACCAGAAATTTGGGCAGAAAAAAGCAATAGTACTCGTATTTGTCGTACAACTAACTCGTGCGAATCTTTTAATTCCAAATTTAATTCTCAATTGTATTCTCCACATCCAAAATATATTATATAGTATTCAATCTGATACAAACATTATTATAAGGAGTTCCAATACAAAAAAACCACACAGGAAAGAAATTAGAAATAAAATACATTTTTTAGAAGATGAAATTAGTAAATATGATACTGGTGTAAATACGAGGTTTTAATATATAAAAATATTGGCCAATAAGTATAACCCCGAAAAATAGTCTAATATAATATTTTTATTTAACTTATAAATTTGTGTGTTTAAATTTTATAATGACGCATTTAGCTGAAATATTTTCTATTTTTTTAAATTTTTTAATTTAATCTTGTATTTATATAATATACATACATTTTATAATGACGCGCTTAGGTATGACATCTAATCGACATTTAAAAAAAACCGTTATTGTTTAAAAATGTCCATTTTCTCTTCATTTTTTTTCCAATTATTGTGAAATTTTAATTTTGAGCTCCCCCAACTCCCAAAGTCCTAAGTACTGATTATAATTAATTTCTAGAAAAATTATTGAACATTGAAGTTGAAAATTTAAGCATTTTTATTGCTTCAAAATATTATAAAAAACACACATTATAATTATAAAAACAATACATTCTCAGAATCTATATTCTCCTTGTATTTCTAGCACGCAACAGCTATAGGACAACGTTATTGCTTAATATACCTACGTACTATGCTATTCTGACAATTCTGCAGATATTCGCGCATTTATTACCAGTTTACCACTACGACGTAACACGCCAGAAATTTGACATTTAAATTACCAAAAATGTACTGGCATGCGAACAAAATATGTAACATAATCTATAATATTATATTTTAAACTAAAACGGTACTCGCACATTAATGTATTTTACATCAAAATAACATTTCACATAATTTGTACCTATCATATATGGAAATTAATTTCAGGGAGGGTTAAAAATAAATTTCCTTTTTAAATTCCAACTAACTATACAATAAAAATCAATACCCGCACCAACTATACATTTCAAGGGGTTGAACCACTAACCCTCCTATATACGCCACTGATACCTATTATTTATTCATTATTTATTCGCTACGATTAAAATACTTCACCTGTACATGCACTTTATATTAATTTATATAATATGATTATAGGTATTCCAATAATATATAAGTAAAAAATAAATTATCTATGATATATTCTTCACTATTTTATTCGATTAATCTATGATATTAAAATAATAATATAATATGCCAATTTTAAAGCATAAACATACTTACTGTAAGCATTCATGGAAAAATCGAAACGTTCGCACCCTATTCACGCAGGTACAGGGACGTAACTTGATTATTAATTATTAAGTTAAATTATTCGAACATAAATTACCTGGTAATATTATAAATATTATCCAATGAATAAATATATGACGCTTTCGCGACAATTCATGTTAAATGTTCAAACATTTTTCACTTAGATATATAATTATTAAAAATTACAATAAAGAAAATGTTTTCATTATCGATTAATAAAAAAAATATTAAAGTTATGTAAAAATCATAGGTATATCCGTGTACCTACTAACTATATAATGAACATTAACTGATTGACAAATTTTGAACAATAATTCAATTTTCACGTTATAATAATGGTGCGCTAAGAAATTAATAATTTTTTCAAACAAAAATAACTTTTTATGTAGTTACAGATACTTTTATTACGTAATAATCCATGAACTTCAGTCAAATTTGACTTATTTGGTTTTTTTTTATCGACCATTGTAAATTTATTTATTATCTGCTTTAATAAGCACGTCGTGCTAACCTAACCTTATGGTTAAGCAATATTTATTGAATCATTTTTAATTTGTGTATATTAATTTTGATAGTTTTTTCATACACATATTCACAAGTTTCATGTTTTACTACTTTACTCACAACTTGTTAATTTAAAAATTTAATTTTTGTTTTCGTTATTTTATAGGTACTCCTATATTTCACGTTCACTTATAATTTTGTTTTGAACATAAAATTCGTCAAAATCACTAAAATTTGCAAATTATTTTGTAATTAAAAATGTATAACAATTTTTGGGTAAAGGATCCACTCGTAAACTGTGAGGCATCTTTTGGTATATATTTCGAAATTTTATACTTTTAGAGTGACACACTGACACGGGTGAACTGTGTGAACTTGGCCCACCCATTTTTATTTTGTTTGTAGCTCATAAACTGCTAACTCGCAAATTCTAAAAGTGACCTCACAAATTCTCATAGTTAACTCGCAAACTATTGTTGAAGATTTGATTCGCTACGCTAAAGTAGGTGAACCAACTTCACGGAAGTCATACGTAGTCACTAGTCGGGTCTTATCCAAAAACCTAAATCCGAGCTAAGCTCCATTTACTGTATAATATTAGTTATCGATACCATAATATAAAATCTTGTTTACATTTAACTTTTCGAATATGTAATGAATACATATGTAACATTATATTAAAATGTCAAGTCTTATAGTGAATACTTATACAGATTATAGTTTATACAATTTACATTTTAAGCAATTAAAAAAAACTTTCAAATATAACTTAAAAATTCAAGTATAAGTAAAATCCATTTAAAAACTAAAAAAAATATCTTTTAAATCGATGGTTTTTTTTAGTTGTACTTATAACCTAAATTGTATCTAAGAACATAGCCAATTTAATTTACATATTTTGAAGTAAAAAAAAGTAAATTACAAATTTATAACAATAATAATGAATAAAATACTAATATAATTAGCCCAGAAGTGATTAATTTTTTTTAAATTATTTTTTTATTTAATATTAATTACTTAAATAAACATTTAGCTAAACTCCAAATTATTCACATTATTTATTGAAACTTGAATCACAGTAAAATAACAAGCAAGGTGTTGATTTTTTCATTTCTTCTGAAGTTATCGGTTATATTTTTTCGAAGACCTAATGAGATAAACAATAGTTAATGAAAAAACTTAACATAATATAACTATCATTTTAAATTACCAACAAGATAAAATTGCTAACGATAGATAAAATCAAATTAAACTTTTGAAATACTCATTCTACATAACATTATACTAATGCAAGAGTAACATATATATACAATAACACACACAACAAAACAATACAAATAGATAACAAGCTACGTTTAAAATCTAAACAGAGACATCAAGGATAATGGTAAAACTTTATTCTCACATTAAACTCAAGCTCCTCTTGCATTTCTATATAACATACTGGTAGGCATTCTGTGGCTCTAATAAATAATATAATACTCACGCGTAGTATCTTTCGTATAAAGTCGTAACACTTGTAACACAATACTTATTAGCATGGCTCGATTTATTATGCAAAAATATGTGTAGTCGTGTAAGTACAACCAAAAAGTGGCTTAATTTTGTTTTTTTATCGAACTTGTTTGACCCTTTTGTTTTAAAAATACAAGTATATTTTTGATTTTGTTAACAATTTAGAGTTGTATAGTATGAGGAGCACGTCATAATTTATCGTCGATAAAACTTTCGTCTACAAAGATTAGCATATAGATGCACCACATAACAACAAAATCAACGAAATAAGGTGAACCTAAAGAAGAGTAAAATCTATTAGTAATAATATAAACACGCTATAGAATTATCTTAGTTTTAAGTATGTGATTTTGTGAACAGACAAATTAATTTTTGACAAAAAAAATATTATTATTTTCCATACATAAAACAAACAAATAAATCTTATATTGACCTATGGAGATGATTGTTGTATTAAGAACATGATCCTTGTAAATACGTATGTGATTATGATCTTATTATATTTTGATGTTTAACGTTGTAATTTATTATTATCCTTTTGATTGAACAGTCGGATGTAATTATCATAGCCATGGTCCTTGATTAATCTACCCATGAAGTCAGTTTGTTAGGTATATTTCTTTTTTCTTCAATCTTTTGTAAATGCATGAATGCGTTTTATGACAAAAAAATAATATATATATACATTTATGATTCATGCCAATCTGGCTATCTATTATATTATTATGATTAATATCTAGAATACTTATACCCATATAATACTTTATTTTTAAAACTTTAAGGTCATAGAAATATTGTTAGGTACCTACTTGTCTTGTATCTTGTTTTAACTTTCAATTCAAAATATTAAACATAATAGATCATCATTCATGATTAGCGGTACAAGTAGTATACAGTTCGTTTTTGTCAAACAAATTGTACTTACCCATTATTTACAAATTGGTTTCGCGTGAGTGAATTCTTGATATGTTGAGTTATTCAAAACAATCAAAATACTGCATGTTTTCTTAAACTAATAAGCTATCACTAAAAGTTTCCAGGATCTTGGTTCTGTTTTCACCTAAAAGTGATACAAATAACATTGTAAACTGCTATGCTATATATTTGTACTATACTGTGCTAACTGGCAGTATAACGTGCCACTACCCACTAGGATAGCACTCATCATCACTCAATATTATAAATTACATATTATGTATAATCTGAAATAAAATGTTTTTGTATTACTATAACTATTTAATTTTTATTGAAGGGAAAAATATAAATTATAAAATTAAAAACAATTGATTTTCTGAAATAATTTTAATATAATAGCTTGCAATATAGTATTCCAATTCTTGTAAACTGTAATTTTTAATAGATCTATCAACACAAGTGTACCTATCAGATAATTAACGCATGTGGCATAATATTATATTGTTAATAGTTTCCATTTTCTAATCTTATTAATATTGCCAAACCAAAATAATCAAAAACTGAAACTCACACCTGTTGATAATTCTATATATTATACATAAGCATACTGCATAATAGGTATATTTATATATAATATTTTTTTATATTATATAATTTATTATGTATAATACATTTTAATGCAATTATTGGCTATTGTATTCAAATTTCAAAAATGGATTTTAAAACAAAGTTCAATCTACACATTAAATTATATTAACTAAATTTCATTATATATGGTTTTATATATAATATAGGTGGTATGTATATTGTATACATATATATTTTATAAAATACCAATGTTTACGTGATGCAGTTTTTTCGTACACACTACACACATAACTAAAAAAAATAATAATAATTTACAATGTATGAGAAACAAAGAGAAAAAAGCATTGAGATCAATATAGGTAAGTACCTGAAGTGTTATCAACTGCACGAAATCATAGAATCAAAAATTAATGCAAAAACAAAGTAATATGTACTTTATTTAAAAACTGATTTGTACAAATAAAAAATTAATTAATTAACTATTGTGAAAAATCGAATGTAAAATATAAATAGTAATTAGTAATTACAGGTAACAAATAATAACCTTTGTAATTAAACATATAAATAATATTGTATAATATATTATAATTCAATACTATACAATTTCAACCATTTTGCTTGGATGTTTATAAATTAATAATACATTAATGACGTACCTATACAATAATAATAATAATGTAATTATGTATCCAAAAAATACGATACAAATAGTTAATAAATAATAAATATATTCAAACGTAATATATTATGAATATAAAATAATCTGTTAATTTATCAGCACATTCAACAATTTGAATATACTCGTAGATATACGCAAATATAAACATAACATTAAAAGGATTTTTGAGAGAGTCATCATATTTAGTAACACTTCCGAAAATTATTTAATTGAATTTGTGATCTCTAAAATAGTAAATCAGGATTTCAATTTTATTCGAACCAGAGAGGTTTATCGGGAACGTAAGATGTTACCATATTTTTAATGAGAGGGTTGGAGTTAATTTAGTTTAGCGTGGAATCAATTATAGTGGAGTTTAACGAAATCTGAGACAATTTTTATTTGTTAGTCTTTGTGAAGAGAATACTTAATTATACACCAACTATGGAGCACCAGTTAAGTGCGGAGAACTAGCATACATAATTATATAGATAAAATAATGTTGCCGGTTTCTAAGTGACGATAGGCACACTTATTATCTGTCTTACCTATAAAATAGTATGAAGTTACATACATTACATTATAATATTATTAATATTATTAACATTGTAGTGTAGAGAGTATTTACAGCCTTACTAACTAGGCACCTCATATAATGAATAAGTAGAAAAAATGTGTACATGTACTCGTACATAAATTACACCACCATACTGTGGTATAACTACCCGAAATTTAATCATTACGACACGCCAACGTTGTTGTACATAAGAGCAGGCGGGAAAAAACGCTAAACGCATTATGCGAGCAATTTGAATGCCATTTCCTGTTCGCTCGCGGCCAATAAACGGTCGGCTAGAACACATAAAAAGTGCAAGAATGGGATTAGGTCTCGACGTTTGTGATTAAGTAAGTCATTTATAGTCATGCGATACCTACGGGGTTTACATCATAACGTCGTGCCAAACTCCACTGACTCTATAAAGAACATGCACTGGATAATTGAATAGCTATTATAATATTACGTATTTTATTATTATTATTATTGGGTTCGGATAATGATTTTTGTTTTTACTGCTAACTGCGATTGGTATTAAGTTAATTATTTTATGATCGGTATAAAAATTGTATTAATCACATGAATAATCGAATAACATGATATTCTAATATACTGCAGAGTAATAGAATACATAATATTTAATAATATATACACTGTGATTGTTTTATCGAACAACGCTCATTATTTTAAAACCTATTAACGGTTTTGGAAAAAAAAATCTATTATATAATTATTTACAGTCGAAATAAAACAATATTTTTTATCGTTATAATTTTTTAAGTTTTTACTTTTTTAAATTTTACCATACATTTCATATCCTGAAACAGGATATTTAAGTATTTTGATATATATAAGAATTAAAATTAGAACGAATTTTTTATCAGTTATAAGTATTTAAAGTTTTAAAGTATAGGCCAGTGGAGTGGAGAAAAATAGGGATTCCCATAAAATGTTATTTTATTCGACTGGAAGTGTTTTTCAATAAAGTAATCACTCAGTCGGGCCACAGTCGTATAATTTTAAGGATATCTCTCACTTCTATTGTTCACATTATTTATTAATAATATCAATAAAAAATGTATTCAAAAACTTCCAATTCCTATTATTTGCTAATGATTTAAAACTATTCATGAAAATTTGTTCTGTAAATGATAAACACCTATAAAAGAAATGATTTTTATGAGCTTTAGAGTTTTTCTTTAGTCACCAAGTGTCATTCAATATATTTTTATAGAATCCGTATAAATTATGTTCCTTTCAGGATCGGACTGGCCAATACAAAAGATTGGCAATAGCCAGTGAAGCCCCCTTGTCTATAAAACTATATGGGGCCCTACATAATGAACGGAAAATTAATTATTATTAAGTACATATTATGAACGTCATGAACTGTACTGAACATAAAATGAAGTTTAGAGTTTTTAAACGTTCACAACATGTTTATGGCGTTTCGACGTTTAGGTTACCGGCATTCTATTGATCAAAACTGTCAAAAGTGTATTCCATTAAATTATTGAAAGATTTTAATTTACATATTAGTGCATATTCAGATTTATATATTGCGTATGAAACTTTATTAACACTTTCTTTTACCTAAGTCTCATCGGAAAATTTTCAAAACTCAACTCAGATTACTTATTGGTAAAGACTTGTTGGAATCCTTATCTTAATAAATTCCGAGGCAAACATTATTAATGAATATAACTATGAGGATAATATCGATAGATTTACAAATGCATCCAATGAACTTAAAATATTGTATATTATAGAATTTAATTTTTCTTAATAATTATTACTACTATCCTTGAAAGAAAAATATTAAATAAAGATAAACATGTTGTCTTGATTAACGGTTGTAAATTATAAAGTTTATTTATTAATGATAATTTTTGGTGAAAAAAAAATGATGAATTATTTATGTTGAGCAGTACCGGATCTACAAATTGTGTAACCCGGGGCACAACATAACATTAGCGCCTCTAAAAGTTAACAATAAAAAATGCAAGTGTCCTAAAGTGTATGGTTTATTTTAGGTGATTTAATTAATCGCCAATGATTTTCTTCTAATTTTATTTCATTTTGTAACTCTATATCAATTCCTTTACCTTCACAAATTGACATTTCAAGCATTTTCCACGAACAAAAATATTTTTTTATGAATATTAGAATTTTCATGTTCTGATATTCTTTCTGACATATTTTTGTTATTTGAATTTAAAAACAATTGGCATGGTACACAAAATAATGCATTTTTTTAATTTGGAGTAGCTAAACCAAGTTCGACGACATTGATTTTCATTAACAAGATTTTTGAAAAACCAAGAAATATTAACCATCTCTTTCAGATCTAGTAAGATCCAATTTTTCAATATAGTTCATTTTCATTCTAACAATATGAGTTCTTTGAGAATCTATTTTTTTTTTTAAGCCATGTATCATAATCTTTGAAATGCAAAGTTTCGTTTTCACTTAATTTCAATGACATAAATTTAGACACATTTAGATTTTTGTCTTTGTTATGATCAGAATTAAATTCCTCGACAATTACCCCAGAACTACATTTCTCAGTATTCTCATCCTCTTCAACATCTGTCCTATTCTCTTGATTTTCTATAAAATATTAGATATTTATTGAACTGTATTATTTCAATATAACATAGTAATATATTATTAAAGTTAATTCGCAAATTTTTCCGAAAACTATTATTTTAGAAGTTATACCTTTCGCGGTTAGGTATTAAATTCTAAAATAGTACGTATTATAATATCGATAGTAATGAATAATAATAATATTAAATCACGTCATTAATTATTATAATACTAAACAAATCTAATAATTATAATATGGAAAAATAATTATAAATAATTTCTAACCTGTGCTGCATTGTGTATTAGTATTACCCAGCCAATTATGAAAATACGCCGAAGTTCGCTCATTTTCTTTTTTTTTCGAGAGCTTTTTTCCGGAACTCACAACCAGATAATTTTTTAATGAATGTCTTTTCTTAAACATTACCAGTGTGACTATATATTGAATTAAAACTATTTAATTTAAAATACTTGTGTAATTGAAAACAAAAGATTCATTTTGTTTTAAAAAAAAAATAAAATGTAATAAAAATGATGAATTTAAAATTTGAAATTTGCACCTCTCTATGATTAGCGCCCAGAGCATGGGCCCCGGATTGCCCCCCCCCCCCATAGATCCGGTACTGATGTTGAGGCCTTTTGTAAGTGAATTGCCGGTGAGGCCCATACTAGCCAATCCGACCCTGGTTTCTTTAGAATTCGCTTACTCTCTATATCTATAACTTCGGTACAGTTATTGCTAATCTAAGTGGTTCTGTAAATGATACGAGTTCTTTTCGACCAAACTTGAATTTACACGCTCATATTGAAGCATTTTGCTGTAAGGTTTTAAAAACTCTAGAGATTTTAAAAAGGATCTGAAGTGAATTTAAATTAGTAATTCCTCTAAAATGTTTATACTGTGTATTTGTTAGATTGATTTTAGTGACTGATGTTATTAACTGTGGTGCGCTACGATTGCGTATGAGCCTATTTCACTGTCACAACTGTGTTACAATCTACCTAAACTGGCTAAACTTAGTGGAACGTTGTTTTTATTCAAAATTATAAAAATTTGTAAAATAATTTATTTTAGGGAAATTATTGCTTATCCTTGATAATTTATTAAAATGTTACTATGAATACTATTCTTAGAAATAAATTTTTCGGGGAATGATTATTTAAAATTATATTATTATTGCTATTCGTTTTTTTTTAATAGAAACACATATTTTTTACTTAACGTCTTAACAGTCAATTCACTACATTTATTTGAAATTTGAAAATATTACTATTGTTATTAATAATACTTTAATCTCTACGTGACTACATGGCATGAAAAATAAAAGAATTTGTATACTTATATTTTTATTTTTTTTTTTTTTTAAATACCTATTTTCTACAGGATACATATTTTATATATATATATATATATATATTTTATATTGGAGGTATTTTGACCAGAGATATTTTTGCAGAGATATTTTGACCTGTGACCGTAATGGAAGTGGGTATATTTAAATATTTCAATATTAGTAAAGAGTATCTTTATAATAATATTATATTATTATGATTTATGTATTATATTACACTACCACCAGTACCCGTGAACCAAAAATTCCAATATCATTATGCACAGGATAATAACTGAAATGATGGGTTACTCAATTTTAATAACAGTAAAAAATATCGATAAAATGTCCAAGCTACTAGCTCTAACCATAATGTACATCTAAATAAATATACAATATAAATAAGAGATGCAGCCAGGTCTTCATGACTTTATGGCACTCAAATATCCTTTAAAATACATTATAAATGATAATGGTTCATTGCCTGTGCAATGAACTGTAAACGTTACTCAGCTAGTCAGCTGTCACCTATAATAATTAATAAGTAGGTAGGTAATCGTTATTAATTCGATTGGTGACGTTGGATGGTAGAGAAAACCACCCCCATTCTGAAATTCTATGATCGTGATTTGTGGCAAAATTTTAGGACCATCAAATATTTAGATTTAACCTCCTCCTCCATCCACCCACCCGAAAAAAAAATGTAGGTCTTATGTAGTAATATTTTGGTTATACTGACTACTTATTATCATTATTAATAAGTAGGTAGGCAATAAGTAATCCACTAATAACTGGTATTGAATAAGTACATGAATATGATGGTGACAGCAAGACTGTACTAATAGCCAATGATATTGTTCATAGATATAATTATATATTTATTTACACATTCCACATCATTTGTATAATTTTCCCCCAAAAAAAAGGTCTTATTCTTTTTGCAAAAATATGATTACCATTTTCATGTAAACTGGCTATTCTACTTATATATTGTATACGATATACGTATACCAAAAGCCCACATCAAATTTGTAGTATTTGTACATGCGAATGCCGTTTACCAATTGTTCAAACAAATAGAAAAGAAAAAACAATTATAGGTACCATAAAGTAGGTATATATATGTGTATGTGTGTGAACAATATACAGCATGTATGTTTATTTATATACCTAATAATTTCAATTCAAGGACATCGTTTGTTCTAAATTCAACTGCGATTGTTTTCGCACGCGATTAAGAAGTACAATATACACGCGTCATATAAACATATATATATATATATAATAAATGAATAGCCTTATAGGTATATAGATACTGATCAAAGCGATTCTTTTTTCACCATCTGCTACCTGCAAATTTTAACAAGTACCTACCTACATAGGTACTTACTATACTTATGCTATTATAACTTATAAGTGTGTCTACTTAGATAGGGCGAACACACTTAAACGCACTTTAGTGCTGTTTGTACAGCCGTGTGAAAATTATTAATGCCTGTGAGGTCGTGAACGTATATGATAATATACTTCGCCGGTAGATATACATTGGCGCGCGGCGCCAAAGGCGGGTCCAAACGGGCCATGACCACGCTTGAAAACGGTAAAACACGATTGAGCATAGAATATTTTATGCGACGTTGCCAACATTTTGTAATTTATTATTTTCACGTATTATTACACCAATTATGAAGATAGCAGACGCGATCCATGAGCTATCGAGCTAAGCCCAGCTTTATCGACAACGTTATCGATTAATAAATTAGTTCTGGAGCAATAAAGTTCTACGGCGTCTTAAACATTTAGCACTGGAGTAAAATATAAGATAATTAAGATACAATTCCAAAATTATTATAGAAATAATATCAGTGTTCAATCACCTATAGACGTGTCACATAAATTGCGTTTCAGTGCATATAGTTTCTATTTTCTTTAATATGGATCTAGAAAATATAACCATTATTTTATCAGAAGAGGTAAAGAATTGGCCTTAGTGAATGTATACAAATATAAACTAATTGGAAAAAGAAAAAAAGATAATCTTTTAAGATGGAGGTGTACCAATAATAAATGTTCAGCAATAATTTTCTCAGGTTTAGATTAACTTAAAATGATTTAAACTTCTGGACAACATAATCACGATCAAAATTCAATTGAGAAAATAGAAAGACAAATGTTGAGAGAAAATTGCAAAAGAAAAACTGAGGAATCAATTTCCACACGGCCAATTAAAATTATTAGCACCGAACTTAAAAGTTCATCTTCGACATCAAATTTAAGTAGAAAAAATGTAAGAAATATACGGAAAACTATGCATGATAAACGAAAGCAGACTTATCCTAAATTACTGACTTTTATGGATGAAGCAATTTGTCAACTAAAAAACTTACAAAATGAAGAATGTTTTAAACATAAGGGCCAACAATTCATTTACATGCCGACCGATGATAATTTTGTATGTTTAACTACGCAACAAAATAAACAATTTATGACAAATAATTGTATGGAATATTTTGACGATGGTACATTTAATTATGCTCCAAAATATTTTATTCAATTTTATACAATACATGGATATAAAAGGGATACTGCTTGCCACTTGTTTACTTTTTTTTACAAAATAAAACTAGGTCTACTTATATTAAAATATGGCAATTTTTAAATAATTTATGTTTAATATTATGCGGAAAAAAATCGCAAATTTACAAATTTCAAGTTGATTTTGAAATTGGAGCTCATCAGGCAATTACAGACATGTTTGGAAAATTAAAATAATTGAATGTAGATTTCATTTAGGACAATCATGGTGGAGAAAAGTAAGAAATAATAATTACTTTATTATTATTATATTTATATATTATCCGTATTGTATACGGGGTGATTCTTTTATCATAAAACACTCATTATTTCAAAAAGTATTAATATATTTTGATACATAAAAATTGAATTTAGGGCGAGTAGTTTATGAGTTATAAGTATTTAAAGTTTAGATGCGCGGAGTGAAGTGGTACAGGGTTACCCCGCAAAATGTTTGTCCACTACTTATATAAATACTTTTTGTAATAATGAGTGTTTTATGATCAAAGAATCGCCCTGTATAATAAAATACTTTTAAAATATAATAATTTGTTTGTAGATTGTTGGCAAACCTTCTCTCAGAATAGCATACATGGACAACAGTAATGAACTAGGGAAATGGTTGAAAATGTTTTTTGGTTTGGCATTTATTTCCCCAGAAGTAATTCTTAATGTATTTCATGAGTTAATATAAATTTGTCCAAATGATGACGGTTTTATATTTTTTGACTGCATTCTACACAACTATATTGAAAATACTTGCCAGTTTTCGCCAAATATTTGGGCTGAAATTCTTTCGCCAAACCCAAGATTGTTACAATAGTTTTTAAAAATTATCATAAAAACTTTTTTACTAATTTTTATTGTTTATTTAAATTTTTAGAACGACCAATGCAGCCGAAAGCTTTCATCGCACGTACAATTCGCAGTTTTATTCACCTAATCCTCATGTCCATGCAGTCGTTGGGTGTTGATCGAAACACAGACAGAAACGTTGACTAAGATGAAATTAATCCAACAGTCGTGTTTTAGCTCTTAAAAGCTTACCCGCTCGTTGAGTTGCATTGGTTTTTTAATATAACTCAAAAGTTTTAATTTTAATTTTCAAACATCATTACGTAAATAGGATAAAAAAAAATATGCGTAATGTCGGCGAGTCTGATTTTTCAATATAAATAATATCATACGCACATGGCAGTAACGCAGGTCTAAGACACAACTAGTTTTTTACGTTTTTATTGTGTGCAATTTGCTCAAATGGTTTAGACCAGAATATTGCCATAGTATAGATCTAATTTTAGACCATTTTAAAAAATATTACCATATATAGGCATATATTAGCTATACATATTGTAACACGAGGCGATTATTATTTATACAGACTTACAGAGTGTATCATAAAGTTTTCAATATTTTTGATTTTTTTTTTTTTATATAATTAATAGGCGCTTGTACTACACACGTAACATACATTTTTTTTTGTACAGAAAATATTAAATTTTAAATTTGATTTAAATTTTTTTGAAAAAATACAAAATAGCCAATTCATAAACATATTGAAAAAAATAGTTTTAACATTTACAGTATTTAATTTGAGTACCTAATCCGTTTTGCGACCTATGAACGTTTAAATTTTCGTTGAATTTTCTGATACTGTGCAATTTAACAAACTCAAAAGTAAAAACTAGTAGTCAAAACAAAACTTTTATCTGGAATTAACAATAACCATATCCGAATACTGATAGTAATATTACTGAACAATTTAGAAAAAGCCGTGGTGGCGACTGGAAATATGACAGAAAGGTCATAGATTATAGATAATAAAGAATATAGTTATCGCATTTGTTTTGACTACTGGTTAGTGACTTTTACTTTTGATTTTTATAAATTGCACAGTAGCAGAAAGTTAAACAAATACTTAAACGTTCATAAGTCACAAACATTAAGTCTCAAATTAAATACTGTAAATGTTAAAACTATTTTTTTCAATAGGTAAGTTTACAAATTTGCTATTTTTAATTTTTTTTTTTAAATTGAAACTAAATTTAAAAAATAATATTTTCTGTACAAAAAATAAAAATTTTAAATTAATATTTCACATGTAATACAAACGTCTATACATTTTACAGAAAAAAAATTAAAAAGTATTGATTAAAACACAAATTATTTTGTCAGAACTTCGTGATAAGTACACCCTACGTTTATATACCGACAAGGTAAAAGAGAATAACCTACGCTCAACTATGTTTAGCTTCATTAGCTTCAATATTAAAGTGAATCGACATATTATTATGAAACTAAATGGTAAAAACTAAGAACTTAATTTGTGTTCTTGCGTAGGTTTTTTACGATAATTCGGATATTTTTAAACGAGTTATGACCATTTTTAATTTGTAGTATTTAATATAGCAACGTAAAACTGGATAAAAGAAATTGAACTATCGTAAAAAAGCAACACACTTATACGGATTACGAACACGGATAAAATTCTTAGCATTTAGTTTCATCATACTATGTCGATTCACTCTAATATTAAAGCTAATGAAGCTAAACGTGAACTGCTAATCGTAGATTTGCAATGTTCACACTTGTACGACACGGAGACTACAAATGTGAATTAGCATATTCGCGTCCTCTTAAGCCCTTAAGGGATTAAATTCCAGATTGAATAAAAACAATTTTGTATTTACAAAGGTACCGTATTTATATGTAAAAGGTTGGGGGTAATCTAGATCGCAGACGCCACTATTACTCCCCCAACTGCCTTTTTGTATCACTAGGTACCATATAACTGTTCTTGCACTAATATATTAGATGTTAGCCTCCCTTTTAAAAAAGACCTGGCACTGCTACTGTAGGTTATACATAAGACCCTACCAAATATAAATTATAATTTATAATACATAATACTAGGCAATATAAATATTTATTTCGTCACAATGGAAAATTAAATACTGTTATTAGTACGATAACAATAACCAGTGAATATGATATTAAAATTGATATTATATAGGTACCTGTATAAATAGGTAACTCAATACTCAAATATCTTTTTAAATAATTTACTACCTACCTGATGTAAAGTAGGCAATATACGCAGCAACGGAACTAGACAAATTGGTCTAAAAAGGTAAATAAGTATACTTATTTGGTTAATTATATTGTGTACAATGTACATACATTCATGTTTATACATATAGGTAATTATTAATTTTCTATATTATTTAAATTTTAAAGATTTTTTTTTTTTTTTACATCATATTATGTAAAAAGTTATTTGTAAAATGTCTAATTGACCAATGATGTATTTAAGTACAAATAACATAATACATGATTGTTACTATATCTGAGATGACAAATTGATGATAAATGTGTCACTTTGCACACTTTTTTAGTGACATACGTAAAAATCTATAAATGATCATTTGTAAGAATATTTTAGATTTAACAAGAAAAATAATAAATCATCAAATTAGTTGACACTAAGATAAAATAAATTCCAACCAAAATGTATTGAACATATGAGTGCAGAAAGATTTGTCTTCATTGCGCTACATTGTCTATCTTTAAATGTAAGATAACTAAATTTGTAAAATGTACAATAGATTACCACATTGTTATATTGATATTCCTATTGATCCTCCAAATAGTCATTCTCATTGTTACATTGAGCATGATTTTAATAGTTTATTATGAGATATTATCTATCTATAAATAAGCTATAATTAATTAAAAATATGAGTATATTAAGTTTGTACAGAGCACAGCAGAGGAAAATATAAAATACAAAGGGATGACATAAGATTAAGTAGATTGACTTACTTTCCCAGTATTTTATTTTTTTTTTAAGAAATTGTATGACACACGTTTTTAGAAAAAGTTTATAAATATATTAAAATGTAGTTCATATTCATAAAAAAAAAAATTGTGATTATTTCAATATAAAACATAATATTCAACACATCAAAACAATGTACTACAAAATAAGTGCATTTAAAATTATCTAAAAAAAATATATATAGATAAATATACAAATAATCATAAAAGTATTTTATTAAAATAAAATATCATTTTAAAGACTAAAATCAATAAGTATAAAATATAAAATTAGTGTAACAATGTTTTATTATAAAAAAATACAATTTATAATACTTTAATGTATGAAAAAAAAGTAATTTTTAAATGTAAAATATCATTCTGTTGTTAAAAATATGCATTTTTATTATGTTTATTAATATAAATAATTTTCCATACTTGCACTTAAAATAAGTTATTTTTGAGATATTTATGAAGCATTTAAATTATAAAACATTTAATCAAGTTATATGAAAGACTTATGTGAGCAAATTGTTCATCACTATGTAGTTTAAATTAAATTATAAAATATTTTCATATAATTGAATAGCAACAGGTTCAATTTATGTAAGAAATAATTTTAAATTAATAAATTAAAATAAAACCATTATTTAATCACACTTTTTCAAACAAAAATAATATGGAATGTATTTTTGTATTTTATAATAAAAAAGATTACCTAATTTTACTTAAATATAAACTAAGATTAAGTACACATTACTAATGCAATCAGAGATTCTGTGTTAATTTAGGACAAAACTTAAAAAATAAAATGTTATCATAACATGTATACATACAATGGTAGAGGTAGATTAATATAAGGGAATAAAATATACATAATTATATTATTCAATGTTAAAGTAATAAAATTTATTTGTCAGTAAATTATTTTTTGTAAAATTCTTGTTCAATAAATTGTCCAAAGATAAAAAAATATTAAAAACTTATCACTTATGTTCATTAAGTTTACTCTAATAATAAATAATCAATAAAAAAAAAAAATCAGTACTATTGAAAAGTAGTTTTGGTAATGTATGTTACAAAGTTAATAATAGTTTTAATCACAGTAACTTTTATATTTTAAGAAAGACATTTAAATCATTTACCTATTCATCAATAAAATAAATTTTGAACACATTTTAAAATAAAATTTAGTTAAAAATGGTACCGACATATAATAATTTTAGATAATCTGATTATCTAAGACTAATAGATTGAGATTCTAACTGCACAATTGTTTTACACCAGCTTAAAATTGAATTATCATTCAAATAATTAAAATTTGTTACCATACACTGTTTTAATAAATTGTGTTAATTTTGCAGTATACATGACAGAATCGTATTTAAACTATAATATAGGAATTTTATTAATGAATAATGTATATTAGTTCTTTTTTTCAAATTTTACTAATCTGGTTAACATAGATGTAATGCAAGGAATTTGTTTCTGTTGATGCATTTGAACAGTACCAGGAACATTAGATTCATAGTCAATGGCTACTTGACGATTCACAAATGTTAGTAAAGTTAAAAGGTCCAGCTGATAACCATATCTATCGAAAGCATCACAAAGTGCTTGCATAAACCAAGAACCTTTTTGAGTATTGCGCCATGAATAGAAACCTAAAAAAAAAAATACACAATTTTAAATAATAAATTACACAATAAAATGTAAAAAAAAAATTAAATTAAAATAAAAAAATTATTTATCATATGGCAAGAAAAAATTTTGTAAAACAATACATCTTAAACACAAGTTAAATATTTTATTTTTAATAGCAGAGTCACTAGAATTAATACTTATCTATATTTATATTATTTACATACATTATGAACTGATAATAACTTTTTACGCCATACAATTCAAGTATTAAACACTTTAATACAGCATTTAAATAAAAATATAAGAATGCACTATCTCTAATAAAACACTATCTTCGTCATAATTTTGTTGTAAGTATTTATTTTTATTATTATAACAATTTAAATTATTTAATAAGTTCTAGAATAGGATATTATAATTAAATAATGTATAATGGCTACAACAACTATGATCCAGATTTGTAAGTTTCTACATAATTATTTCTACTAAGCATAATATGCAATTTCAAAAAAGTACAAAATGTGGAAAATTAATTCAATAGTTTCCAGATTTTTTTTTTAATATTAAGAATATTTTTGAGATAATGAAATATGTAGTATGTTAATTAAATGAAGGAATATTTTGTAAATTGAAAGAAAAAATACTTACAGTGGAACCTCAATAAGTCAAAATTCTAGGAAAATGCAATTTTTTTTTACTTACAGTTTTTAAAATACATGCACGTTTATAATAGTTTTTAATTTATTGTTATACAGTTATATTAAATACATATAACTACAATGTGTATTGTTATTGTTATTATTATAAAATTATAACTAAAAAAAAATTATGAAAAATGTGATTAAATTATTAATAATTTTTACATTTGATACCACCGTACATATGTAACCAATTGATCACACCTAATGTTGAGAAAATAAACTGAATGAAGAATACAATAATAAATATGATTAGGTTAAATCATCAGAACACACAAGCAGATTAGACTTATGGTTATAAAAATTATCTGTCTATATTCAGAACTGTTCAAGTTATCTATAGTTTTTCTTTTGAGTAATCAAGTTTTTTACAAGGGAATGGCATTTATTTTGACCTAATCATGGTTTTCGATTTACAGAGGTTCCACTTTATATGTTTTAATTATAAAAATCAACTCTTTTTCTAAGAGAACAAAAAAATTTACATATTTTCCTCAATTTTAAAATAATACAAAGAAAAATAATTTTATATTTTTTTGAGAGAAAATTACCGTCATATTTAAACTTTTTATAATCAATTATTTGCTTATAAATTCAAACCCAAGCCATAACCAACTTACCAGGAATTGTAGAGTAAGCTATAAGAAAATCTGCATAAATAGGTATTTTGAATGTAGAAGAACCATCCACTTGTGTTCTTAACTGAACCCCACCATCCAATCGGTCTCCTTGACAAGCTTGTATAAAAAATAACTTTGGTTTACTAGCTAATGTAACACATTTGTCACCAGTAAATCGACCCCAAAGATTATCTTCTGGCTTATAAGCTCCATCTTTAGCATAAATAATGCCTTGTTCACCATGTGATAGAACTGCCATTACAAAGCAATCATAATTTGTATAGTCTTCTTTTGCCCCTGTTAAAATAAAATAACTTAAAAAACATAAAATATATAAAAATATGATACTATAAATATAAATGGTAATAATATTTTGAATAAATAATAAATATAATATATTTTACAATATAAAAAAGATTATATAAATATACATACAATAGTCAAGTTTTTTATCCAGTTCATCTAATGTTAAATCTACATATGGTGTAACATCGAATCCTAGATTTTTTAAGGATGCTTCTAAATTAATACAATCCAATCCAGTTCCAGCTCTTGATTTAAGATCTCTAATTTGAAAGTTTTCATGATTAAAGATTATAGCCTTTCCACGATACTTGTGATGCATATTGTAATACCATGCATCCTTATCTGTTGAACTAATACCCAAACCTTGACGAGGTGTACTTTTAAATCTATAACAAAACAACAATTGTAAATTAATACTTATGTTTACATAGAGTATGTTTAATTTTAAAATGGAACAGCTATTATGTAAAAAAAAAATATATATTGAAGTGTATACTTGTTAATGATAATTAGTAGGTACTTATCTATAACACTTAGCTTATATACAAAAGAAAACATTATTGTTAATTTACTGCTTTCTGAATATAGTACATTGGCTGATAATTTTGGATTTAAACATTGCTTTACTATATTGAATAAACAAAATTTCAAAATTCTCATATATTGTATTTTTAATATGTTTATTAAATTAATACTTTTTAACAATGTATAGAAAATTAAAATTACCTGAATAATTTACAGATATTATCTATTATAATTGCAACGATTTACTTTTGTTTTTGAATAAAATGTAATAATAATACAACACTAATTTTGATGGTATGCACAATCAATAAAGTGGCTTACCTAAAACAGTTGCCTACCAAATGTTTGAGATACTTCCTGCTCCTGAATTTTAAACATGACAATAATATAATATAATACAATGCAATTTACTAATATTATCAATTAAAAATAAATAAGATATAAAGATAAAGTAAGTAAAACAATAATTATAAGCCCAGTTAAGTAAATAAACATAGTAGGTAATGTTATCTCAAACATGACATTCAAATATTAAGGAAAAGTAACTACTTCCTTGTTTAAAATATTTTGTATTATTTACAGATTACATACATGGGCTTCCAAATTTGGTAATACAAAAATGGCGGGGTTTGTGTAAGATCATTTCTCTCAATGTTTGCTACAATATTTTATATAATATGTACCTATATGTATTTATGATGTAATTTAATACCCAAAGGTTAGAAGTGAATAATTTACTGGTATGAAATAGCAAATTGTAATTAATATAATCTTTATCTTTATGAAATAAACAAAACTGGAACAAAAGTTTATTTTGTGAATATTTCATTTAACTTAAATAATAAAAAATGAAGTTTTAAATTAAAATCAAATATTTATTAATATCAGAAAAACCAAAACCATGAAGACCACAAACATTTTAATAAATAATCATGAAATTTTTTAGTGAATACCTAGTAGATAAAACAAAGCTGAACTAGCAATCTGGTGAGAAATTATAATTTCTTAAAATAAGTATAAATAAATACTTTGTGTAAAGAATAAAAACAAAGGCATAAATTATATAATTAGAAATAATGACGACTCACAATGAACCAAAAGCGTCGCCAGTGTCATAGCCAGGTTGATGTAACCCGGTCATCCCATCAAATTGTGTTGTCTGTGTACTGCAGTTTGTAGTAACGGTATCGCAGTTGCCATTTTCACATCTGAAACAATGGAATGGTTGATACGCAGAAAAAAATTTAAAGATAAACCATTAACTCACTGCAAGTGTTCAGTGTTTCCGTTTTTCTCCATCGCGAAAAGAAAACCTGATAAGTATATAGATACACAATAATGTAGGCCAAACTATATAAATTAGATTGAACCAATAAAAAGAGATTCTAATTTGTAAAAATTAATTCGATCGAGCGGAGATTTGGTAAATAATTCGATAAGGAAACAGCGAACAATCGATGTAAACTGTAGTCTATTCGCCAGTGTCGTAAACACTTCAGAAATTCAGAGTAGCAAGTGCTGGACTGAGAGTTGTGACTAAAGTCGGTGAGCAATGACTAATGAGTATTGAGCATTGACCACACAAAAGATACAGACTGGCAGACTAGTAACACTTTTCCGTGTGATCGGCGGCTATCGGCCACAACATAAACTATAAATTTGTTATTGTAACAATGTTTAATATCTAACAATACTTCTTAGTTCTCAGTTCTCATACTAGACACTTACTAAATGTTAAGCGTTAACTGTAAAGTTGATTTGTGAATCACCAAATTGACAGACCCTCCACCATTGTTATCGCTGTTCATTGATCAGTGATGTTAGATGTCGATTACCAATATTCCCTTTGCTCTATCAAAATTTCCCGTTTTTGATAAAAATGTTTTTTAAGGTAGCATCGAATTCAAATTTCAAATCTACACTTATATACCGTATACCTATTATAAATATTAAAATCAAATTTAAAGGAGTTGGTCATCAAAATTGGAAAAAATGATCGATTAACTTCATAATTATATCAAATAATGAACTTTACCATAATAAATAAGTTATGTACCTATTAACGGGAAGCAATCTTAAAAAATATCTAAAATATTTATATAGAAAACAATTGTCAATTGTTTACTAATGTTATTTGTAGAATGTAAAACTTGAGTATAATAATTCATTATCAAATCTAATATCCCACTGTTACTTCGTCCTATAGCTAATTCCTCCACACAGTGAGGGTGTTTTAAACTTGTTTTTTTTCTGTGTTGGTCATTGAACTAATCATAAGAAAAAAAGATTATCCACGAGTCACAACCGGTGTCTTTAATCGCCTTACTGTCAATGATATTTTTCCTTTCACTTTTTTGTCGATTTCCATTGTGATACATTTTTTATCAAGTTATTTGAATTATTACTTAATCGTGAATCGAGTTTACCAGTAGCAACATAGATATGGAAGATAATAATATATATTATTTTTTAACCGTGTAGACTTAGACAATTACCTACTATTTAGGTGTAGGTCACGTTGTCTGAAGAACAGTATAAAGCGGCTGCAATTTTTTCTTAAGAGTACTCTATAAGTACTATCTATTAAAGTAGGTACCTTGGTACCTATATAGTATTTACTACCTATTACCTATATAAAAACAGAAAAATAAAATTACATATTTTCCAATTACCCATCAATTTTAATTTGAAGCGGACTTAAAACCCTTACTCTAATCACCGATATGTATATATATATATATATATATATAAATAAATAAAATTGAATCATGGGAAAAACGATGGTCACATAAAACAAGATACGAATGAGTATAATATAATAATCATATGTCGCATGAGTAATATTCAGTGTTCTGTAGTATCGTATTTTTTGTGCGTGCAGGTTATATATTCTGTTGTGCAGGACACTGGACAGTTCATTTTTTTTGTGTAACACCTGTCATCTGTGCAATGAGTCACCAGTCACGACTGATGAGTATACTCATATTAGATTATACCTATGCTATGTATAGGCGCGTGTTTATTGGAGGGGCCGGGTGGGCACTGGCCTCTTCGGCGGACTGTGCCTCCAACAAAATCATGCCAGGATAAAAAAAAAAATCGTGTGGTGTGTACACCGTACTACATTGTAACTACAAACTATATATAGATTTTGGTTGTTTTTTTATATTTTATAATTTTTTTAATCTTGTAACATAAAAAATAAATGTTTTTTCATATCTAAAAAAAAATTAGGTCTCACGATTTAAAAATGTGCTGTGCCCCCTCGGCCACCAATTTCTAAACACGCCTAATAGTTAATATTTATATTAATAATTAATAAAATACGATGTAAGAAGTTAGAGATATGAAATTTTCACGCAAACCAGTTTTAGACAAAATCGATATTGTTTTTTGTTGTAACTCGAAAACAAATAAGTGTAGATAATTGAAACATGCTTCTGACTTAAGAGGATGTTGCATCTGCATGTGTTGTCTCCATCTTACACACATACGACATACTGAAATTTTCGTTTACCAATTTCAATAGTGTGCTTTTAGTTTTGATAGTAGAGGGAATTGACCTATTATTAAACTTTTAGGTACCTAAATACATTATCTGTGTTCTCTCGTTGGTTCTTTACGATATTTTAATTTTTAAGCGAGTTATGAGTGTAAAACTATAAATATTTGAAAATGCTCATAATTCATTTAAAGCGCGCAGGTAGGTATATTTCTATAATACTTACGGCACACAAACTATGAATACCACCCTTATTATTTTACGTACCAAGAGTATGCATTTTGAGTTTTAAATGCAAACACATTGTTTTTATACACATTCTATATAAAAATTGAAAAAAAATAATTATATTGATGTACTATTATTGAGTAATTATGTATGTATGTTCAATTTACTGTAAGAAAAACTTGTACAAATTAAAAAAAATCTTTCCTGCGCCATACTATCTCCTAATTAAGTCCTATATCGAAAACAGGACCTTCAATATTAAAATAAATTCCACTCTTTCTGGCTCTCGCGACATACTCGCTGGCGTCCCTCCAGGAAGTGACATCGCACCATTCTTGTACATCCTATTCACAGCGGACATTCCAACCACCGAAAACACCCTCATACACACTTATGTTGACGACACAGCTATCTTAGCTTCACATCCCGATCCACTCATCTGTACTCACCTTCTCTGAAATCATGTCAACATGCTCTCAAAATGGTGTAACACCTGGAAAATTAAAGTGAACGAACTTAAATCTACCCACATAACTTTCAACCTCCGATCAAAAGACTGCCCTGAAGTCTCATTCAACAACTTACCAATCCCCCACTCCAGGGAAGCTAAATACTTCGGACTGCTACTTGACAGAAGACTCTCCTGGGGCCCCCATCTCAAATTTAAAAGAAAACAACTCAACTCTGGCTTACACCTCATCAGACCTCTCCTAAAATCTAATATAAACGTCTCTAATCGATTACTTCTATACAAAAATCTTCTTCAACCAATCTGGTTCTACGTAATTGTCCTTTGAGGCACTGCCAAACCCTCAAATCTCAGGACAATCCAAGCATTCCAATCCATCTGCCTCCATATGGTCACCAAAGCCCCTGGTTCGTCACAAACGTCGCTCTACACGATGACCTCAAAGTTCCATTCATCAACCAGACAGCAGCCACGTTCTACCAAAGACTCCACTTCAAAATGCAAGGACACCAAAACCAACTCATCTCTCAACTTCACTCTAAATCTCTTCCAGGCAACCCCACCCGGCGGCTAAATCACCATTGGTCCAGAGATCTTCTCAATACAATAAATATATAAAATTTAAGTTTCATGTAAAGGTGGCTCTACTGCGAGCTCCTCTTTTCACCGCCCCATCACTGTCATCCCTCTCTCAAATTTACTCATTATGCATGTAGTATAGATAGTAAATTTTAAAATAAACGTTATTTAAAAAAAAAAAAAAAGAAAAACTTACGGAAAAACGTATTGTTATAAATTTTATAGGTTTTTTATTTTTTTATGATTTTTTTATGAATTTTGTTGAACTATAAACTGTCATAAATTAACACTTACTTTAAGTATTTTTAATACTTCATAATTGAATTTGAATATTTATAACTTATGATGAAACTTGTATTAATCTTTTAAGATTTTTAATAAAAAATGTTATTATATATGAATCCAAAAATAACTAAAAAATATTGAATATTTTGATTTTGACATATCATAAAGCAATAAGTTGAAAGATATTTATGAGCACATTGTTTAAAAGTATTTAATAATTTACATTGTATAATAATTTTTATAAACAACTCTACAATAGGTTACCAACATTTTATACGTGAAAAAAAAATTAGTCAATATAAATATTTAAATAATTTTGTTAAGTTATATTTTTTTAAATTTTTATTATTGTAATATTATAATATGAATTTTTTTTATGTAATTATTAAAAATTTGTTTTACATTTAATATGTTATTTTTATCACAAGTAAACATCCGCCTCGGTAGCGCAGTAGGCAGCGCGTAAGTCTCATAATCTTAAGGTCGTGAGTTCGATCCTCACCTGGGGCAATACTTTTTTACTTATTTTTTCTTCTATTTAAAAAATTTACAATATACAGTAAAAAAAACAAAAACCTTATTAAATTAATTTAATTTTAATTTCTTAACGAATTCGAATCATTATAACTTTTATCTTTATATGAGTTATAAGCAATATAATATTAAATATCATATTACAGTTTTTTTTTTTTTTTTTTTGTGCAATAATAATAAACAATTCAACAATTGTAGCATATTATATAATTGTAGTTATTCATTCATTTTATATAAATAATTTTAATGTAATTAAAACATTTTAAACATTCCACTATACCTACAAATATACTTAATATACAGAATCTTATAACAATGTTTTTTTGCAAGATTTTTATAACTAATTGAAATTGAAATTTTGAAACTCTAATATTTGAAAATTATTTTGTAGTTAAAAATTCCTAAAAATGTTTGTCATATAGAGTGATTTTATTATTATGTTGCATGGGCGTAAGTAGGAAATATTTTCGGGAGGGGAGGCACCTCTTGTTCATAACCTGTATACATCGGACCTACCCACCATCAACTTCACCACCACTGGTAACTTCGCTGATGATAAAGTCATTTTAGGCCTTCACTATGACCCTCTTGAGAATCCAAACCACGATATAGAGAGATATCTTCTCTACATCGTGATCCAAACGCACCTCGACATGCTCTCGACGTGGTACAAAAAGTGGGGATTTACACTTAACGAATCAAAATCCATCCACTGCACATTTACACAAAGACCCATAACCTACCTCCCTATCATACTCAATAGCCGTCTCACATGGGCTACCCAAATACGCAACAAGCAACTAGTTCTCAACAATCGCCAAGACAGCTACGTCCCCTCCTTTCGTCCAAACATGTGACTCTACATAATAAAATCCTTATCTACAAGCTACTCCTTAAACCCATCTGGTCCTACGGAATTCAACTCTGGGGTCAGCCAAAGACTCCAATATAAACAGAATCCAAACATTTCAATTCAAATGCCTCCGACAGATAACTAAAGCTCCCTTCTATGTTTCGAATGATGTCCTCCACGGGGATCTCCTCATTCCGACAGCCAAAAATGTTGCTAAAAATCTATTCAAACGCTTCCACCTTAAACTAACAAATCACCAAATCACCGAAACCTCTCATCCAAAACCTCTCTGCCCGACGTTTAAAGCGTAGCTGCAGGTGTCGTGACTTACGCCTATGTCATGAAATACTATTAAATTTAAACAGATTGTACAAAATAAAAATAAACGAAAAAAAAATATATGAATTATTTATCTTTAATTTCGGGGATGTAACCTAACCCCACTTACCTACGCCCACGTTCCGTTGTAATTCAGAAAAGAATCACTAGAAATATTTAAGATGTTTACCAAAGATTATAAAAGATATACCTAAAATGCGGTAAAAATTCCTATAAGGGTTTTCGCAGTCGCAAATAAATAATTTTATCAAATAATATAAATAATGTGAATTGTAAAAACACAATTGTATTAAAGACAATAATTTCAAAATTAGATGAAACTAAAACTAATACCTATAATAGTATAGGTAATATCTTAACAAAGAATAAAAATTTTAGTTCTTTTATAATAATTTAAAAATATTATTTGTGCGTATTTGAAACTTATAAGTTATAAATTATAATATAAATTATTATGTTTTATACACACACAATGTTTTCATAACATTTAGATTAATTCATAATTATTGTGTATACTATTGCATATTATATAATATAAGTAATCAATTAGATCACAACCTATACTATTCTGTTTTCCGGTTATTAAAAAAAACACTGAGAATTTTTTTTTTTACCTTTATATAAAACAACCTAGAACCAGTAGAATCTAGATCCAATTTGTTATTCAAAATTACTCTCATAAACCATAGTTATACATCGACATTTAACCGCATTCATACATTTTTTATCGATATTTGTAAAAAAAAATTATATATATAAATTTCAATAATCATCTTATTCAAAAAAACTTAAAATTTTTTGAAAATTATATCATATATTAACATATTATATTATATAGAAAATGATAATATCTACCTATTAACACTTATTGAAAATTTCAGGTTTCTCTGGTTTTTCCTTAAGTTTTGTTTGCTTATTTAATTTAAATATTTTGATCTTTACACAAAATTCTTTTCTTATGTTTTAGTTATAATAAATTTATTACAAAAATTAATAAGTTAGTAAATCAAAATGTCAAACTTCAATCACAGGCCTCGGTAGCGCAGTAGGCAGCGCGTAAGTCTCATAATCTTAAGGTCGTGAGTTCGATCCTCACCTGGGGCAATAATTTTTTCCTTATTTGTTTTTATAATACATACATAGTTTGTTACTCTTCCCAAAAAATTTTACTTAAAAGTGCTGTACAAAATCATTCAACATTCAACAATTTTTTATAGAAATTAAAAATATTAAACAAATATATTATAATAATACACAATTTTTTTTTAAAGTTTGGACCATATTGTTATTACAATTTTTTAATTAACTAAAATGGTAAAATGTTGTTTCTAGTATAATATAAATGTACTATGATAAGTTATAACATATATATATATATAATAATATATTTTAATATATACCTAATTATTATATGCTGTTATATATAATATTATCATCAATACTTTGGCTAAATATTCTTGTAAGATTATACATATAATATTGCATTATTCAATGTTTTTAATTTATCAATCGGATGCAAAACACAATATAATATTATTATGGAGACCACGTATATAGGTAAGGAATTTTGTGATGATTATAATTATTGGTACTCATATCTATTATACACAGAAAGCGAATCTACATATTATTTACTCAAAAAACTATTGAAATATGATTCAAAATTAAAAAAATATCATAATTAGGCTATGTATATAATAATTACAAACTTATGTCATATAATATGTTACAAAATATGTATGTATTTATTTTTAACATTTTTTTTCACACATAATTTAAAAAAAAAATTGTTACATATATGCAGTCGAGACAAAGTATTTGAACATTGATAATTTATTATTTTTAAAATAATTATTTATCAATATTAATTGTGTGAACTATAGATCAAGTATACTTAAAGGGAGTGGTTACTTGATATTTTAGATTAGTTTTTATTTCAAATTGTAATTCAACATAGTTATATGGAAATTATTAGCTAAAAACAAAAGTACCTATGATTTATAAAATTACAAATATGTCAGAATTATGATTTAGGGATGAAAAAATGTATCACCTCTTCTCGTCTTCTATAAAAATCAATAAAAACTGTCTTGCATGGCTGCCACTCTTAAAATAATTATTTACTATTAAAAATGTCCATAATATTTACATTTATGTAAGTTATTCGTAGTATATTTTACATTACCTTTAAGGTTTATGTAACATAATATACAAACATATCATTATGAACGGTTCACAGCGGACGGTCCGGCGACGTATGCGCAATAAACGTGCGAAACAATACTCGCCGCTCAACGTGGTCGGGCGGTCGAATAAATGGCACGGAAGATCTCATACTATTTTGCTGCGACCCTGGTACGTTTGTGCCAAGTATTTACATCATACTCGTTCCTGACCACGGACAACATCCAAATCGAAAAAAACGTGCGCGTGGGCGTGGTTCGCAATGTTCGCATGCTCGCGAAAACATAACGACTCCGTACGTTTTTATGTCCGAAACAATTCTGATTGATATACGACCGCGACGATCGCACAGTAATATTGTGTATATTATACAGAAATTATTTATTTATTTATCACTTTACTTTATTTAAATATTATATTATTTTTATGATGGGTCATATGGCCGTATGCCACTGACAACGAATCGAAAATAAGTGGAGCAATATATGTTATGAGAAATATTAGTCGTGATTACGCGAGTTAACCGTTTTTCATGTTAACGTTTTTACACATTTTTCATGATTCAAAAACTATTTTATACTAAACTTCTAAAGTTAAAATAAACAAACCTGTAACCTTTCACGAGCGGTAACTATAAATTTAAAAACTTTGGGCCTTTTAAGACAGTATGTCGAAACTTGAAATTGTTTACTACAACTTATTTATGTTAATAAATAGTAGTAATACTGTGCTCTGCCACTTTCCAGTTATATTTTGCGTTTTATGTAGATGTCATCTAGATGTATTTCAGACTGTATGAATGTATAGAGCGATTTATTTAAGTATTTAACTGTAAGAAAAGTCTTGAATTACTCACGAATATTTACATCGATTTGCATCTTAACTCTACCTGTCGAGTACAGAATAAAGGGGCCTTCCAACAATTTATTAAATATTTTTTTGTAATTTATGTTTATATTAAATTGTTAGATTTGTTATTTTTCAAAAACTAAATTAAAAACCAAATGTAATAAAAAAAAAAAATTATAATTAAAATTATAAGGCTTATAGTAATATAAGCTAACAGATCTTGGCTTACAGTCGTTTTTTATCTCATACAATAAATTATTCTTGAATTCAAATTGAACGCATACATTGTAGTGATTTGTTTAATGACTCAACACCTACTATAAAGCAGAGCAGTTACATTTACTTTCCTCTTTTTATTTACATTTTTTTAATGTATTTAAATTATCTTTATAATTAAATTGTGTATCTAAGTGTGTATGTTTGTGGTGTATTTGGAGCTTAGGGAGACCTTGACTTCTTAGCCCCCCCCCCACCATCTGGAATCTGTATTTTTTACTAATTGATATTTTCATTCACTGCCTTCATTACAACAAATGAGAAATTTCGCAAGATCATAAGTGGTTTTTTTAGCTTGGTGATGAAAAGAGTTATAAAAATATTATTACACACTAATAATTATAATATCACACATGACGTATTTATGCGAATTGCGGATAAAATAAAATAACGATAAGTTGTAGTGTCACTTATGTTTTTTATGGAAAAAACAACTGCGTTTAGTTTTAGTCACCCACTCAGCGTGTACATTGTATAAATATATAATATTATATAATACATAATATGTTTATTTTATTTTATTTTTAAAACAAGTTCTGTAGTAGTTCAAACGGTCGCCCAAATATTTTAAGCAGCTAGATAATATACGCAACTGCTATGTTAACATATCAGTCGTTACTATGGGTATAACTATAAGGTGCGAAACACATCGAAATAAATTGATTCTAATCGAACATAATATCTAATTAGTAATTGGTATAAACGTATAATACCATTTATTATAAATACTAATGTACCTAACCTAAATATACCTAATATTTACGTAAACAGTATGAATAATCTGTTTAGAATCGCAGTGTAGATTAAGTCAGCGCTCTCAGAAGTTAAATAATAATATATATTATAGGTTGTATTATTAATCTAGGTACTATTATAATAATCATTTGTTCAGTATTGTATATATTATGTAATTACAATTGTAGTATGTAATAGTGTAAAAGGATTTTGTTAATTATTCAGGTATTTATTTGTTTTTATTAACTTAACATATGAAGCTTTTTTTTTTACATAATGTATATTTGTATGTGAATTAATGAGATAAACTTAATTTTCTAATTAGGTATCAACGAATTATTAATTTGAAATATTTTATTGTAATTTGAAAAAAGTATAAAAATATACAAGGAAAACAATTGATAAACAAAAGATACTGTGCACATTCAGGATGTCTAATTGAGAGGGGGATCATATTATATCAGTATAGATTGTCAAAGTTTATGTTAAAATTGGTTAATATAAAGATAATTATGATATATAAATAATTTAACATTTTTCTCTTGCAAGTTTTGTAGTTATAGACTATTAAAGTTAAAAATAAGATAAAATAATTTTCACCGGCTGTTTTTTTTTTGTTGAGATTTGGCAGGGTGGTGATTTCTCTCATGCTCCTCCTCTTGTATCTGTGTCTGCATGAGTAACGTGGTGATTATTTAAGTTTTAACAACTGAAAAAAATAAAAAATAAGGATCAGGGGAAGGTCGGTTTAAGTTAATTTTAATACGTACCAAAGAACGGTGTGAACTGTAAGTTACTAAATGAAATGATTAATTTAAATTTATTACAAAATTTCATTGTGTAAAGAAATAATAATAACGTAATACAGACTAGTGTAAAGTTTCAAGCACAGTTTTTAAATAGGTAACCGATAAAATTTAACTGTATAGTAGTGTTAGCACTGTAGTCATTATTTTATAAAAAAAAAACTTTTCAAAATAAAATTACAATTTTGAAATGTTATATAAATCGTAACTAATAAATCAATACGTTATAAATCATATCATTCAGTTACTAAAATATTTGTAAAACTATCTTTATACATTATATTTTTGTTATTTTGACTCAATTATAATTATAAAAACAAAACTGTTCTAATTTTGAAAAAATAATTATACGTTGTGTTTTAACTCTTAGTATAACATAAACTTACTATAGTTAATGAACTATATTAAAATTAAAATTAGTATATGATTTGAGTAAAGAATTCATACAATTTTACTGCGTGAGCGTGAAAGTTAAAATGTAATATTATTTAGGCTGTATATTATCATAAAAAAGACACTCGACTGTAAGATCTTACACCAACTTATAACCAACAAACAAATGTAGGTCGTTAGTCGTTACTGTAGGTACTGACACGAACTAGTTCATCTGTATGGGAACGCATTATAAATTTCGTAAATAAAAATTATTTAATGAGGATCAAATAATTGCATTACAGGTAATTTTAATTTGTATTCTAACAATTATTTTTAATAATTAAATATTGACATTAGATTATTATAATTTATAATGCATACCCATCATAGGTATCTAATAAGTAATTATAAATGGTTGTATAATTATGCGTTTGTTGATTACACTATATTAATGCATTTAAAATTTAATTATTGCTAGTTATAGTTATAAATTGAAATTTTTATTACTATTTAGTATTTAGTTAGTTCATAATTAATTTAATTAATTTATGTAACTTTTTGATGTGCTAAATGCCGTAAAAATCAGCTTATTAGAAATGTTTAAATAACCTTCAAATCAGTTATGTAAAAGCAACAGATAACTAGTCTACGATTTATTTTTTATACAATTTTTTTGTATTATATCTATACATTTTAAACATGTTTGTTTCAAAATAAAGACTATATTATTAATTTCCTTAATAAATTATTTATTTTAAGTTCATAATTTAATTTTTAGAATTTCCAATTAATATTGTTCATTCAATACTATTGGCATTTTTATACTTATATTGGTTATTAGTTATTTTCAGTATATAAGTTTAATAGTATTAGTTTTTATAGTATATCTACTATAATAATTAATATAAACTTTTAACTGGTAATAATGACTCTATTGCTCTGATTTAATATATTTTTTTATATAATGTACGACTTTCACACTTTATAAAATATATTAAATTCATTAATTTTTGTAATTTTATTTTATTTATTCAAGAAAATTAGTAATAATAATATTAATCAACCCTAATATTTATTATGTATTATACATTTAAAAATAGCATAGGCATTAGACAAATGTACAATATTATCAGCAATAGTAATCAGCAGAAGTCAGCAATTTTAGTTTAAATTTATTTATTTTTTTTTAATAATATCTACTGAGACTACAACATACGTCTATAATAGTTGTTTATATATTTCACAAAATTTACAAAAAGAAAACTAGAAAAAAAAGAGTCTGATGATTGAAAATAGTAAACATATTATAATATATTTATTATTCTATCAATACCTATCTACTTTTTGCGTGAAACATAATCGCGTCACTGATCAATTATCTGAAATATAACCATAGATATACAGGGATGGTTGGAGAATTTAACCTCTTGCTTTCCCCGAATTTTTTTTGTGTACATGCCTATTTTGGTATAAGTTGTGAATTGCATTGGTTATTAATTGTTTCGATAATCAATAGTTATATTTATATTATATTAATATTAATATATTTTTTTATTAAGTTTAAGGCTTAAGTAGACTATTAGACAATAGTTCATTTATATTTTATTGATTCGCTAATTTGCTAAAATAATCTTTAATTCAAAATACGTAAACCCGGTAGGTACAATACTGGTAGTATCTATATATAGACAATATTATTATGTAGGGTACTTAGGTAGTTTAGTACACCTAGGTATATGTAGACTAGTCATACGATTATTCTAGATTTATAATATTTGATAAATAGTTATATAAATGCAATAAAATAATATAACAAATGTTAAATTTCTTTAATACGATTGAAACACCTACTTAATGTTTATAACACCCAATAATTATAAGTCTCTTAGAAACTTAACATAATAAATTTAAACATAAATGGAATACCTATGTAATTTTAATTTATTATATAGTGGCATTTTAGTGGATACGTATTATTACTTATTATTTATGAACGTCAAATTGTTAACACAGAGTATAAGTAGTGAAATAACACAATAGGTAGACATTTACGTAGATTTTGGTTATTACACGAAATTTAGTCTATAACAATGTGATGGGCCATGATTTAATTTTGAGTGCTTAATACAAGTTTATCCGAATAGAAAGTACTTAAAAAATTTATTTCGTTATAAGCAATGAATGTGTCAAATTTAAGTATTAAACGTCATAATATAATAAACGATAAATGTATTATTAATTCAATATAATTGAAAGCGTAAGAGGCGTGTTATTTATGTACAGTTATATAGTATTAAATAGAAATTTAATTTATTGAATCATTTATGTAATTTTGCATACATATTATTTGGAATCCTATATGTATAATTAAATTGTAAATTATTCATGCTAATTAATTGTTATAACTTATAAATGTTTAAATGTAATTAGTATAATTATGTAAAATATTCTTAAAATATTTCTCGATTGTTAAGAATTGACTTTATATACTTTCTTCTTTAAAATATTATACTTATAAACTAGAAGATTAAATCATTTAAGTATTAAAAACAAAATATGCCAATTATGTTTGTAACAACGCGTCATACTATATTTTTTGTTAAGTCATTGGATTTTTAAATTATATAGGCACTTTATGTTAATAACATAAATACAGTCATCATTTACATTATATATTAAATGTTAGGTACCTCATGTTATATACTTTTTATAATGACGATCCTTTTATTTTTACTGCAATGGGTCATAGGTTAGGTTACAAAACAACAGAGTTTATATAAGAGAGCAAGAGCTTATAATAGGTTAGATTTTCATCTAAGCGCGAATTTACTATTGCAGTACTGCTGTTGTAAAAAAATATAGTAGAGAAATTTGAGTGATGATTGCAAAATATTATAATAAATTATTATCGAGTCCAAAACTATTCTGTTAAATTATAATTATAAAAAGAGTTGCTTTTTTGGACAAAATATTTGTCTTTTAGATAAATATTAACTATATTGAACATAATGATAGATTTTAATGAGTAACAAGGTTATGTGTATTGTGAATTCATCAAAACTAGGTTATATGCATTTTCCCATCATAGTTGCAAAAACATTATTTAGCTTTTTCTCCAGGTCTTCATCAGATATTAGGACGTACTTTTTTGTGCTCCTCATTCATTAATTATATTATACTGATATATATATATATATATAGCTAATATTCAGAACCAAATGATTGCAATTTCTAAATTATTGATTTTGAACTTTATATAACAATAATGTATAGTACGTCATATAGGTATTATATCACAGTTAGTCAGTTGTATTCGTGATGACAAGCGCTAAAAGTATCACGTATTACGACTTCTTATACTTTTGTGTGGTATAGTGATTAATAAAACATTTCTGACGTAACTCGTAAAAATAAAAAAACTCCCTAAAATGTGTCGCTTTAAAAAAATTATATTACACTATGTAACGGCATCTCTGTGTCTTGTATACATATTCAGTAAACAAGCCCACCATCATCGTCATCACGTCCACGGATTTACTTCTACCACGAACTCCACCACCACTACAACATAAAACAAAAATCATCAGCACCATACGCAGTTGTGAAGGGAGAAAGAAACATTCACGAGTGTTATATTATGGTGGAATATTATTACATTTTATTGTGTATAATAAGTGTACATATTAACACAATAATAAAGCACTCGATGGTGTGGCATTGAAAGTAAAAGTAGAAAAAAAATGAAAAATGTAAAATAACAACAAACAAAAACACACGAGTGGGATAAAATAGGTATAATAACGTAATAATAACATCGTAGCAGCTACAAGTATAAGATAATAATAATAATAATAGGCGCCCCTCTTCTTCGCCACCACACACTCACAACGCGGTTACTCTTCATTTCATTCGGTTACCGTGCGTGGTCTATCGCGGCGCTGAGTTGCGCCAATCCGGCTAGCTACAAGGCTGTTGACCCAGTTAATGGTTATCATAATAATAATAATAATAATAATAATAATAATAATATTCTAATATTGTTTTATCCGCTGCTCCGCGCACAACACGCTGCGACGACGATCAGTCCTCGTGAGTCGCCAGAACGAATACAATATATAATATACACGATATATAATATTTATATTTCAATATACTACGCGGCTCTGCTGCAGTTTCCTATAGCTATGGCTCGGTGGCGCACGGTCCAATCCGCGACAGGTAATCTTCGTCCCGGACACCGATAATGATAACATTTTTTTTACGAACGCATAAATTATTGTAAATTTCGGTTTATCGCCAAAAGACGAACGTTTTAAAGAGACTTAAACGGTTTCGGTATATATATAAGTGCATGCTCGTACATAAAAATATCTATTCATATAAAGAATACTTTTACAATATAATATAACATAATAAACCACTCGTTGATGTATTTTTGTTAAAATATATTTTATTTTATTATTTTATTACAATATTATGCGACGTACATGTGTGCTGATCGTGATCTTCGTTGATATTTTATTCTGCAGTGCCGTTCGTATACACATCTTCCGTCGCGGTGCAATTGCTGATAGCTGCAGTGGCAGCTTTGTCTTCGTCGGCGTCAGCTTCGGGATGGACCAACTCGACGGACGTAATCCGGGTAGTTCAGTTCAGCAACAGTCTGGTGCCTCCTCTGTTTAACGTGTGTTTTATTTTTTATTTTTATTTTCTCAAAATGTGTAATATAACAGTCGCACAATATAATATTATGTAAAACGGATATTATTATATATAGGCGTGTTTAAAATAATTTCGCAGATCTGGCAAAGAATAATTTTTTGAAAGTTTCTAGTATGAAATCAGAAACCCCGACTATATAATATTATACACTACAACACTACTATAAAAATTAAAATTTCTAAAAGAAATAGTTAATTAAAATTCACGGGTCTGGCCAAACACCTAAGCACGCCCATCGTGTTGATATTACATTTCATGCTCTCGCTTATTTTTACAATAATAATCAATTTAATTGCACATTCAGCACTACTCCAGAGGACGAGACAACCTGGTATTGGCGCCATTCGGGGTGGCTACTAACGTAGCCATGATGCTGGAAGGTTTGCAAGGTCGAGCCGCCGAAGAGGTAACCGCGCTGTTCCGGCTCCAAGCAAAGGAAGTTCGTCAACAACTGAGGAGAGGTTTTAAAATGATTTTTGATACGTTCGGGGTAAGGCTAGATATAAACAACAATCTTTAAGAACCTATATTAATGTAAAATATAATTTGTTCAATTAATAGTCATTATTATACATATTTATTTACGCTCATTATTTTAGGAAAGATTTAAAAAAAAAAAAATTGTCATGTCGTTGAAAATGATTGGGCCATTAGTCTCATAATAATGACGTTATTGATATTTTGCAATTACGTAAACATTAAATTGATTCGTAATAAAAATGTATTTATAGGATGATTCGGACGGTGATTTTGCCGGATCTTACAACAAAGCATCTGTGACCAGTTCCCGGGTTATGCCATCGTCATACATAAACAGACTTTCGAAATATTACCAAGCTAATGTTACTACGATACGAAGCGAGAATTCGAACAACAGCTTAAGTAATCTAAACTATATGTCCTTATAATTTACATTATTCTATATTGCTATGCAATAATGAATAACAGCTGTAAAATACAAACAATTTCAACATTTTATGAAATGCTTTCATTTTTGAAATAATTAACGCTTGCTTTTCATAATATTATCATAGGTGATATTTTAGAATTACGGAGTGACACAGGAATAATAAGTCATTGGAAAGACTACCAAAAACTAGCCACGTACACTTACTTATCGTATCAGCCATCAGCACCGTTTACTAAAGCTGATGGTTCAATTGTCCATGTCCCAATGATACCACAGACAGGAATGTTCAAAATCGGATATGTACCACAATTAAAGTGTTTAGCTGCTGAACTAATGTTTGAGGTAAGCTCGTAATTATTTTTCAATCCACACGATTCATGACTACGAATTGAAGATTATTAGTTCTCTAAATACCAACAATTAAATGGCACGTACATAATATAGGCAATTATATATTATTACATATTAGTCTATAATATTTATCATGTACGCATTGACATTCATAAGTAACTATATATATATATAGAAATACTTTATGTTGTACCACGATTAAAAATTAAACCGTTAAGATTTATATTTTATTTTTAACATTTCCGTAGAACTGTACGAGTTCAAATTTTGAAATCATCGAACAATATTATTGATTTATTTAATTTATTATAATATAGGTACATATTAATATATTGCGAACATTATAATAATTTAATTGATACCTATATTTTAAGTCTTGCAATACTTTAATTTAATTATTTGATGTTCAATCAATATGTTTGCACACGCTTTGTTAGCAATTAATTAAACAATTTATTTTTAATAGTATATTTACAATAGGTATATTTTTTTTTGGCACTAATAAATTGTCTTTGTGTATAACCTTGATATACAAAAGACATTAGAAATTACTATTTGTTGGTCGAGAAAAACCCATGACAATGGTCATTGAACAAATAATATTTTTCATCGCGTATTTTGCGAGTTTATAACAATGAAATCGTCGTTTGATAATTGAATGGATCGTTCAATGCCGAAATACTCGTGTATTGGCGAAATGTCAAGAACAGTGTATAATCAGTGATAATATATTATGTGTGCTTAAGCTTACGCCTTCCGAGTTACGATGTGTTCTAAAGTTATTCCGTAAAGAATTATTATCGATTTTCATCGCGTTATCGAAATATAATATAAATTATAAGGTCATTACGTATTTACTACAATAAATTTGATATTGTTCGACAGATTACAATTTAAATGTATACCTATGTTGATATTATGATGATTATGATCAATACTTAAATACAATGCTTTGATCTGGTAAGCAGATTTGCATATCCGATCTTCCGATCTGCGAGTTTCAGGTATTCGGTATCAGGTATATATAGTAATGCACCAATGCGCACCTAAAAATTATATTTTTTGTTGAAATGAGTTTGGGTTATTCATTTCCCCATAAAATTGTCATGTTCTTGTTATTGAGTTTTTAAAATTACGGTAAAAATATTAACACTTCACACCCGCTCGCAAATTGGTATCACGTTGCCACTCCGGTATAATATTGTAATATATTAAATTATTTTTATTTCAATTTTTAAATTAAAACCTTTATAGAAACACCAATAAAATATAAATATAATATAGCTTAAAGATAAACTAAAAAAATGTATTTTTAGCTTTTTTTCAACCCCCATAGATTTTTAATTGTTATATGGTGGTTCGCGCATTCTATTCGTTTTGGCTAACAAAAATTGAACAATTGTTGGTTTAATTATATAGTGTTGCCACTAATTACAGATATAATTGCTGTAAAACAAAAGGCAATGTCTATGTTTGTAGCTTATTAGTAGATTCAAAAATTAATCGATAAACTAAAGTTTCAGAGATTGTTTATAGAAGGGAATCTCAGGGAAGTTTAGAGAGTAGTTTTAACCATGTTCGAAAATATACCAAGCGCTATATTATAACCAATCTGCTACGAGCGGATTACCCATTTCAGTTGAATTAGTTCACAAGGCGAGATACACCGATGTCAATTTCCCCGTGAGCTGATGAGGTACCTACACTAAAACAAATAGATACACGGATATTATCGTGGTATTTTATGTAATTTATTGATTTTATCCCGAGCACAGTCGGGTTGTACAGCTATCGCGTGTATAAATACACAATAATATATCTATATTATAATATGATACAAACGTAAATAAGTAATTATTATCGGTTATCACTGTGATCGTATTTTTCGGTTTGCAGACCGACAAAGTGAGCATGCTTATCATGATGCCGGATGACGTTAACGGTTCCGAGCTGATGATCGAGAGGTTGTCCAAAGATAACTTTTTGGACATTTTAGACTCACTGGGCTACCAAAACACAGAGGTTCTATTGCCACAGCTGGCCGCGTTCACGAATGGTCTAGATTTGGAGCCGTTCTTCAAGAAGCTCGGCGTCAAGGCGGCCTTCAACCAGACGGTTAGTGGTGGCGGCAACAACAGTAACAAAACTTCGTCAATGAGCGGCGATCACGCGTCCAAGTCTCCCGTGATCACTTTACTGTCGATGAAACAAAACGCGTACTTTTCAATGTCGTTCATCACAATCAATTCAGTTGGTTCGGTTGGCACAAAGTTAGGTGGGTACCAAATATCTAATATTGTATCTTGTATGTATATTCGGTGGCTATTAGATGGGGTAGATGGAGTTGATGGTGAAAAATTTCCTCCTTCCTCGTTACCCAATTAATTATAGTTCCTATGTAGAAATATGTAAAATATAATAGTTTTATTCCCTGTCTCTAAAACTAAGTTAAATACGCTATTATTTATACCTATCGTAATTTGAACAATAAAAATAATGATTATACAATTTAATATCATATTATGCAATAAATAAATAAATATGCAGTAAATATTGTATGAAATTATAGTCTACTCACCAAAGCTATTATCTGCTATATGAGTAGGAGTTCATAATAATAAATTATAAATATAATAGTATAATAAAATTAATAGAATTCCAAAAAAATTAAAATAAGGGTGCATATTAAGTATATTTTAAAGAGAAAAATCGTAAAAGTATATAGTATTAATACATTTTTTTATGTAACATAAAGTCATTACATTTTTGAAGAATGTTTAATATTAATGCAATTTTATATAGGTAACTTAATGTCGTTACCTATTGAAAAAATAAAAATTAATTTTTAACAAAGCACACATTTTGTAAAATAAAAATGATTAAAATTACATCTTATTCTAGGAATAAACAATAATATTGAATCTACTCGTAGTATTATATTATCTGTGTGATAATATTTTCATGTCATGTTTTCTTTGAATTTAAACATAAACAAACGTAAATTTTTATAATACAATGCATTTAAACTATTTAGATCATAATTTTTGTAGCTTATAAATATTAGCATTGTAGTATAAATTATCTAAACATACAGATATTTTATATAGTTAAATTAATTAGTAAAAAATGTATCGGTATTGCTAATAATATTTGATATACTATTATTTATTACTATCTTATATCTCAAACGATCTAATATTAAAGAGTTTTAATGCTAAAATATATTTGCATTTAATACATTGTAAATTGTATACCTAACTTAGCCTATAGTGGTAAATAGTATTATTCGTAATACGCAATAGCTAGTCATTATATTACATGGTTTTTATCTATAACGACATTATTTATACTTCTGACTGCAACGCGCTGTTTTAATATCATACAACACCAGATTTTATATAGAAATTTAAAATTCCCACATTCTATTACAGTCCTTGAAAAAAAATAATTATTTTATACATAATAGATCTAATCGTAGCAGTCTAACCTAGCTAATTTTTAAAAGCAAGACACATATTGGATAACTAAATGCGCAATTTGTCTATTAAATACTGACTGCCTCGGCTATCCACGTCGTGGAAACCGTTTTAAATGTGTCATATTATAATCATTGAGCAATTTTTGTACATGAATTTTGTATAAACTATAACCCAAAAAATACTACAAATGCTACAGCTACCTCACCTCGCACTTCACTTCTCGCCACAGTATATAACCTAGGAATTTATTTATTTATATGAAGGCTATAATATACTATGCATTAATTAACTTTCAACACGTCATTTATATCATTGAGCAATAAGTTTGTTCATTTTCACGCACTGAATGTATAGATATATGATGTATGATATATTATGTAGGTACATTTCGGTATCGACATAAATACTATAAGTAAACATTAAAGGTACATGTTTACAGTGGATCTTTAAGATGATAACTATTATCTACTATTATTTCCTTAATTTATGTTTTTACTATAGTATGTATGTATATTGGTATGTACATAAATATTAATTACTCATTTAAAATTACCTGTAAGTTATATCCGAGTTAGCTAAAAAAATACCTCTCTAAATACACAAATAAATAAATAAGTACATAAATACGATACATCTCTAAGTTATATGATGTTTAGAGTGATTGAGTGAGGAGGCTTCGGAATCAGAAAATCTATGTAATACTACAGGAGTACCTATCTATAGATAAAACTAAAAAGGGAACAATATTTTTAACGAGTATTGTTAAGGAGAATGGTAATGAAGTGTCTATAAATATAGGCAAGTTTTTTGAAAACTTGTTACGACATGTAATACTTTTTGTGGTAGTTTTTATCTTACTTATAATTAAGTATTTTAAATCCTGGACATTTATCAGATACGTATAAATCGTATCCGTAAGGTATGTATTTATTTTTTTCTAATATAAAAATTATCTGTATATTAATTATTAAATTAACACATTACACAAATAAAAAAATATTAATTTAAAAGGTGAAGTTAAATACAAAATATGCTTACATTGTTTACATGAAATAAAACTTTAGCAATTTACCTAAGTGTTGGTATATTAAATTTGTTTCAGGTATCCGTCCGTCTGCCCCGAGACAAAAACGAGGCATTGCTACTAAAGTAGTATTTGACAGGCCGTTTGTATTTTTTGTTTACAACAAACTAACTGGACTAATTATGTTGGCAGGAAAAATAACAAACCCTACTCAAGTGCCTAACTCAAGTAAATGATAATTTTTATGTGTTTAATAATAAGTAAGTGCTTATAATTTGTATAGTTAATACTTGCTACCTAGTTATAATTTATATAATATTTTAAATCTAATTTAGAATTTAAAAGTTTTAATTTAAATCATAAATAGAATATTTATTTGTATATAAATCGTTATTTTTGTATGTATATTTTAATTCAATTTTGTTTTTAAATTTTTATATGACTTGGTGTATACGATGTAATGCTAGATGAGGTCATATAGATGTGTTATAAAAACTAGTTATACAATAATACTTAATCAATATGTGCTATGAAAGTATTAATTTAAAAAATATTTAAATATTCATTCAATCGTCACTATTTAGTGTAATCTTGTATTATTTATACACATATACACACATACCTAAATATTATAACTATGATTTTTTTAAAAGCTGTATACAATTAATTGTATCTATTAAATGTAAGATACATTTTATCAGAACTTCAAAAGATTATAAATAAAATAAGTTCTTATACATAATTCAATTTTCAATTTATATCAGTATAACTTACAGTAGTTATATTCCTATTTGTATCTACATACTTAACATTTTTAAGGAAAAGTATAGACTGATAGTGGGATTATTAATAATTATTTAATAGTAATAGTATACTAGTTATGTAATTATTACATTTTAAACATTTTTGTATGTATACATGTTGTTTATAAAATAAGTAGACAAGGAAGTATTAAAATAATAATAAATTGTAACTCAATTTTATTAAAATAGTGTTAATTTAATTAACAAAAATAATAAAAGAAGAAAAATATATAAAATGTATTACTAGCTGGTTAATAATTTAATTTTACTTCCCTAGAGTGATTAACAAAGTATAATGTATGTTATGTTTAGTGATTATACATTTTTGAAACTTTAAACTGTTTCATAAGTTTATGTTGAATTGACACTAATTATAGTAATGCACATTAATAAATTAATAAATCTATGATCGATATACTAACATACATTTATTTGAAGATGAGTGTTATGTCTCTAAATGTTTGCATACGTAAACGATACAATTGAGCGACACAGAAATATAATCTCGATTCTCAGTTAAATAAATTAGTTTTCATTTTTAAGTTTATTAAATATTTTTCACTTGTACAACTTTAATACAAATAAAACTAATTTAATCCATTACTTTACTGTAAGCTTATTTAAAAGAAATTAGTAAAAGCGCCTAAAAAACCACGTATAGGCAATATATTATAGGAAATATTTCACAATCAGTGTTCAAATTAATAATAATTGAAATTACAAGAAAATCACAAAACTTTTACTGACCAAATTTGTGCAATACCACAAGTATAATTTTATTAAAATTACTTTATTGTATTTTAAATAATTATAAGATTTATAACTAATAAATCAAATTAATAAAAACGTAATATAGGTATTTATTATTTATGATATTTAACATGATTCTTGGACAGTGGTCACAATATTATAACTTATAAATTTAATTTTTAAAATTTAAAATAATTATTTAACAATATCTAAAAGAATGCAGCAGTTATAACTTCTTTTTTTCATATAATAATAAGTTATATTGTGATAATATTGATAACCATATGAAGTGATGTGTATTACGTTTTTGAAATTGAAGTGACTGAAAGAAAATCACTGATTTACGTCATTTACAATATAACATTTATCAAGAAAACGAAATATTGGTGTATTGCTTATTATTTTTTATAACTTACTGTCAATGGATTATTTTAACATAGATTTTTTTCATTTGATTTATAATTTTAATATAAAAGAAGATAAATAAAAATTTACAACATCATTATAATAATGTATTGTATTTAAAAAAAATTAATAGTTAGTTTTTAATAACCAAAAATAAAAATAATTAAATAATCTCTCATAAAGGGAGTAAGTTGAGATGACCATCGGAACGGGTGCATTTTGTAATTAAAAACATCGATAAATAATAATTTCATTATTAAAAATCTTTGCTTTTCATTTTTCAATATTAATATTAAATATGTACCGATCCATGTGGCATTTATAATTAGAAAACAATACATTTGAATTTTTGTTATCATATTACAATATATATTTTATAGGTAACAGGCACCTATAAAAAAAGTTAAATAAGTATGGTGTTTAAATTTAAATTCAATTTTTTAGGTATACTCATTATAATATTATATTAATTAATACTTATATATAATTTAAATTCTACATTTTTTTACTCATTTTATTATCACTGTAAATGCTCAGTCTTTACTGTAACCGAAACTTAGATATTACCTGCAATTGCAGCAACCGCAACTGTTATGTGTATTTAACTCAAAAATCATCCATGACCGCAACTAGTACGCAGCCATATAACAGTTGTGGTCACTGCAATTGTAGGTAATATCAGCAAAGACTGAGCTTTTACAGTGATAATAAATGAGTTAAACAATTTAGCATTGAAATTATATATTAGTATTAATTAATATAATATTATAATGAGTATACCTAAAAAATTTAATTGGAAATTTGAAGCCCATGGTTTTGAAGTAGTCCAATCTGGAGATTGTTTTTGTTTTTTGTATGTACAATTTCCATGCTTTTTTATTGGAGTTGACTTTAGAGCTTAAATACCATGTTATATAAGTTTATACTATATAATATTCTGTATAGTAATCTTAAATGATTATCAACCGTCACAGTGGTTTGTTTCATAAAATACGATATGATAATTATAAATTTATAATATTAAACTTCAACTGAAGTCGATTACTGTTGTTTTTGAAATATAAAAATACAATATATTTAAGAAATTTTTATTTATTTTTGTACTTTTATTCCACTATTTAGTTATAAAAGCGCAAACAGTGACCGCAACTAGTACGTAATTTTTGATTTTGACCGCAACTAGTAAACACCGATTTTTTTGACTAATATTTTAGATTGAAAATATTGAAAAATTTTCTACGCTTAAATAAGTACTCAATAGCCGAGGGTTAAATTGTCCTATGATTATGGGCTAAATTTAATATATATATATACATCCGTTGATGATTGCAATAGCAACCTACTGTTGAAAATGCTGAGTATTTATTAGCGATTCTACGGTGATGGATTGCTTTTTCTTTTACTTAAAGTTTACCCAACAGAGATCTTTTTTTTTTATCTCGTTAGTATAGTCATTATGCGAATAATTTTGTTTTTTTTTTATCAAAACACAACGTTTTAATTTATTTTAATTCTCGACTGAGTGTCTCGACGACCAGTGATCTACCTATCGCTACAAAAAGCTTATATTTTTGCGATCCGTTTTTGTAAATGGATAAAACATTAAAATGTAATAACCCACATTTAATATTTATCATGTATACATAATATGTATTATAAATAAACAATTAACGAGGATTATTGAATTTAAAGATTTTTTTGTTTACAGTTATTACTGTAATTAAAGGTTAAATAGCAATTAGAATTAAATAAAAGAAAAATAAACAGTTAAAATAAAATAATTAAAAAACTGAATAAATTGAGTTAAACTTTTGAAGGCACTTAGCGTGGGTAAGGTAATTGATAAACTTAATCTAGTTAAACCTTACTAAAACAGAAAAAAAACATTATATATAGATTAATGTATTATTGTTAAGCTTAATTTTTATATGTATCTACAGAATAGAACCTAAATTACTTATCTCTGAAAATAATAATTTTATAAAAAATCGAAGCATGCAACGCGATGCCACTTGCAACATTTTCAGACTGAGTTTAAAGTCCATAAGAATAAAACATTTTTTTTAAATAAAATACATATCACCATTTAAGTTTTGATTGATTGATCCTTTTATACCACATTCATTTATGATTCATAAAAATAACTATAAAAACCTAATGAGTATCCAAACTGCATGCAGATATACTAATTAATAATTATCGGTCTTCGATTTATTATTTAAGTTTTTTTTTTTTTTGGTTGTGGGTGGGATGGAGAGTAGAGCCGGTTTCGTTCATGATGTCATGGTAACGCTTTTATTCGTGTCGTACAAAAATCAGAATGCCCCACAGCAGTACAACATATATATGTCAATTTTAATATTAAAATACATATGTTACTAGTCTAAGTACAAAAACATATTTTGTGGGTATTTTTTACAGTGATGAACTGAAAGACATGAAAGGATTTTCAATTATTGCACCTCCCAAAAGCAAAAACTAGATCTATTACAAAATCAATATATTTTTCGTTTTGCTTAGAATATAAAATATGAAAATTAATTTTTTTTATCATAAATATTTATTTTAATTATTTCTTACGAATATTCTGTTGAAATCTTTAACAATTTAATTAATAAAGTAAAATCTAATTTTATTTTGTTTATTTAAACACGAAGTTACACTTACATCTGCAAGCGGTGTAACTAGTCAATAATAATATTAATATGATAATTTATTTTTAATTAATAGAGGCTATTTTGAATATTCATTTTCCAATAATTGTAGTAACAGCTATCATTGTATGAATGAAAAATATAAAAGTATTTTCTAGTTAACATTTTTATCATACCTTACTAACAATTTTCAGAATACTCAAATTTGCATCCATAAAAACTCAGTTTATATGTTTTATAAATGATTAAAAACCCTTTAATGTTAGGCAATAAAAACAGTTTATATACCAATACCAGCAAACAAATACAAAGTTTAAATAAATTGTTGAATTCATAATATTCATAAGTGTAGGCTAACGTTGAATACGAATTAAATAATAATAATAATAATATTTATTTATTTATTTATCTTTATAAACAGATCCTAAATATATACAAATTTAATATATATTAAAATGTCAATAAATAATACAAATATAACATCTAAATTCTAAGTATCTATTATAATATAGGTAGTAATTATAGTAATTAAAAATCTAGTAGCATTTAATTTTATCAGTTTTGACAAGTGGTGCTCTCGTTAATGAATCGCATCATATGGTCCAACTGGTTCAAGAGATTATTTCTGCCATTTAGGTAGTATGAAAGATATTAGTGTTAATAAGAGTTACTTACTATTTATTATACAATAGCATAAAAATATGGACTCCTATAAGTAAAGGTATTACACTCCATGTACCTACAAAATATACCTATGTGACCTAAGTATACCTACCAGTGACAGAATTGATTCGTCTTCTAGGGGGGGGGGTATTATTTTGATCTAAAAATTCTACTTAAACTATTTACCTACTTGGCCACTTAGTCCTTTACAGAAGAAAAAACATATATCCAATAGACAATATTAAAATTTGTAGGTAAAAATAAAAAATAAATAGTTATATTAAACTTAAAAACATATTTATATGTATATTTCTCTTTATCTAACTATCTACATAGTCCATGATTATAATTTATAAACAATGAACTTCTATACAGATTTCTGTATAAGAAATTATTATTTATAAGTAGGTAGCTTATGATATCTAAGGGGGGGGGCATGGCCCCTATGGTTCCATCGCTAAACGCCACACCTGAATAATATAGCTTAGATATATTGTGCCTAGATAGGAAACGTAATTTAATTATTTATTCTTCTGCAAAAGTTGAATAATTCAATCACTTTTAAAAAGGAACCTAGTGAACCTACCCATATCTGTATATTACTACATTAGTGGTATGTTTTATGATTTTTAAAACAATTTTAATGCGTTCTCTAACCTTAGGTTATTTTAATAGATACTTAGGCATCGACTGTTAATTTTAAGCAATTTTTATCAGAGCTTTAAATCGCTCAAACTTGGCCTTTTCAAAACAGCCTCGGTAGCGCAGTAGGCAGCGCGTAAGTCTCATAATCTTAAGGTCGTGAGTTCGATCCTCACCCGGGGCAATTACTTTTTTATAATTTTCTATGTTACCTTATTTATATTGTGTAACCACTAACCACAGTTACTTAACGGAATCCTCGAAGGTCTTGTTTTACACTTTTAACAACTTTTAAGGTACCCGTGAAATGCGCATATGTATTCCATACATTCCAAAAATAAATAAAAATGATGTTATATAATATTTTACATCATCACCACTTCGTATTAGTACACCCATACTTTGATTGGATTTAACCCGTTTTACTGATTTTTACACTATTTCAGGTGGTGGTTTCCGTAATAATAATATAGAATGCAATTGAATGAAGATATTATTATGTAATCTCAAATTCTCATGCATGTAGCGCATACATCATATATTGTTTGTATTATGTTTATATCCTTTTACGAGTACAGGACTTCCTTGCCGGATAGTGGATACTGTACCTCATTATCGGCTATATGGCCTTATCAATACAAAAATGGAATATTAGCCATACTTAATTAATAAATCAATTTATTCATTTTGAAATGTCACTATTTTATAGGTTACATTTTGTTATAGTTTAATGTTATATTAATTTTAGACTAAATACTATGATCCTAAAATATCTATATGATATTGTATATAATGAAATTACTAGTAAGTACGCTTTTTTGGCTTAACATAATCGACTTTCTGACCCTGGCCATCTACCAACTCCATTAAAACCTGACGATCACCCCTAAAAGTGTCATTGCGCTATCATGCTTACATAACTTTTTTTGTTTATTTTTAGTTGAATCGTCGCTATAACAGACCGTTATTTACCTTGTAGGTAATCTTTTTTACTTCTTACATAATTTATTAAGCTACAAATTTAAAACTTTTTGTAATATGTATATACATATTATCTTATACACCGGTTTTATTAATAACAATACATTTAGTTTTTAATTTTTTGAAGTCGACGTTTAAAAGTTACATAATATTGATTTTAATTTGTTCTGTGGTTGGTACGATGCCAGCCCGAGTTGTAAAGGTAAATATGAACATTTATTGATATTATTATTTAAATATTTACGTGAAACATAGTGAAAATAATTTAATTTTTTTTAATATTAGCAGATAAGGGCTTGTACACAACAAATAAAGCTCCGAAACACTTAATGAAATATAACAATAATATAAATAGGTATTATATTATATGATTTATTATTATTATTTTTTATAAATCTGATTAACATTATTTAGTGTTGTGATAATATATAATAAAAAGTATTGTAAAATTTAAATGTAAATAAATTCTTCATTAAATACTTCTACAACAATTTGGATTAGAGCTTTATATTACAACTACTTAATCTAAGAATTGATTAGACCAGTATTGCCAAGTAATCCTATTTTAGGGTTTAAAAAACAATTAACGGGCTTCGGAAGCGTTGATTAATCGTAATATATACTCGTATATTTATTTTAATCGAACGCATACAAGTTACGTTTAAACATCTGTCATTATAACTTATAGACTAGTGTTGTACATAGTACATGTTAATATATGTACATTATACAATACATAATATGCGATAGATTACTATGTATATTATATATACAACCCGTATGAGGTAAGTACTAAGGGTAGTAATAACTATAAAAGTTCTAAATCAGTTAAAATTTAACATTTAAAGATTATAATTATCTACCTATGTTGTTTATTATTTGTATTATAATTCTATAATATTTTATTGTTTTTCTCAGGTGTAGAAGAAGGTATTTCGGCCGGGAAAATGCTAAAGCTACGTTATCAGTTTGATGTCACTCATACATTTGTATTGAAAAGGTCCTAAGACACTCCGAGTTTCATTCTAAACTAAATAGATCAAACAAACATTCCAGTGCACATGATATGACAATCAAACGAGTGGAGGACCTCGCTGGAGAAATGATTGACCTTAACAAGTCAACGACTGTGGAGAAATACGGTGAATATCGGGTATAGAACGTACTATATTAATTATTATGGTTTTTGTTATTATTACGATAATTATTGGAGCGATCGAATAATATAATATTATGATATTTGATTTTCGTACCTATAGAATAGCTATTCAAGGGTATAAATTAACCAAGTTTACCAATTCTTTTTCTCATCCAACAATTCTTTATTATATTATATTTAATATATTTTGTGGTGAACGATACAATATAGGTAATATATTTTAATAATATGTATACAACATAATATTTCACTAATATAATAATCACTAACAAAATATAAAATAATAAAAACCACCGTTAGGTAATGATGTTTTAACAAATTGTTTAGATTTATATAACTCTATAAATTACATAATACAACTGATATATTAAACTGTATTGTCTATTTCAATCTGGATATGCAATTAATGGAAGACTTGACGGGCGTATTCAACTTTAATCTGGTAGCACTAATTTAGTGGGCGCTACCTGTAACAGTAACTGTATAATGACCGTCCACCGATCTATATATAAAAAAAAAACATAAATATATAGATATATATTGAATGTATAAGGAGGTGTATACGGAAATTACGACTGCTGTGTCTGATCTGCCACTGCCAGTGTATACTAAGTATAAAGCTCACCGATTATACGGAATTTGTATCCCAGGCGAACGAACGGCACATAAAATATCATCCCAGCTATCATGAATAACACCGAATATAGGTATTCGATCTGAGGTTTATCTATTATAGGTGCTATCACCAAATAAAGGGAAATAACAAATATGGTTAACGGAATGATTATGGGGACCTGAAAAAATAAAACGTACGATTAGTTTTATGTTTGTATTAAGCAATGTATTATACGTTTTACTTATCTATTGGTATTTTATTTAATTCATCACGTGGTTAACCATTCAGAGTCCATTCTGCGGCAACGGGGCCCCCACTAATATAGGTTTCACCGAAATAATGAAAAAAATAATGGTTTAGCCCAAAAAACGTCATAAATTATTACTCATATATCATCTCTCTAACTTTTAAATTTTCGTTATTATTAGTTGTGCAATTCGTGTTTTCAATAAATAAGAAAATACGTTTGTATAATGTTAACATATAAAGAATATTATTATTATCAAGGCAATCGAAAATACCTTTCGTTTGATTTGTTTGAAGTGTCTTATGTTTTTGGATGTCACGTCCATCCGCGGCCAATTGCTTAATATTTATTACGTATACAGAGTACAATACCTGCTAAATATTAATTTGTAAGTTTTCTTTTTTGATTCAACAACTATTATTTTGTCATTCTTTCTCTGAATAGGTAAGCAGACACTTTACTTCTCAATTTTTTCCCTTAATATTTTACCTCCCTGCCGCTGGATATATCACTAGTTCATTCACTACAATTTTATAACTGATTATTATTATCTTAAAAACATTCACAATTTATTATTTATAATATTAGCGGTTTTTAGAAATATTAAAATATCTTTATTATTAAGATTTAAGGTTATTTATATAATTATTATACATTATTAATATATTATGTTTTCATTTAAATTTTTAATAACTACAAAACTACCTATATACTGAGTTTCTCATTATCATAATATTAACATGGGTTGGGTTAAAAACTTTGAGTTATTAAAAATACACACGTCCGACTTTAAGTTATCATAAAAGCATAATTATCCATTAAATGATCAAATATAATACATTGTTATCGAGATTGGAAAATAAAAAATTCTTATGTTAAGTCACGATAAACATTTATAATTTAATTGATTTGGTAGTCCATCGTCATATGTTTATTACAGGCACCACGTAATCATGCACATATTGAACGAATGTTTTTTTTGTTACAATCAGTAAGTAGTTTTTATTTTCATTATTATTATAGGTAATTAAATATTATATGCGGCTCACTTTATATGGTCTTGGTACGTCGGGTCTGGTGTAGCGCATCACTAGCAACGCTAACATGGCACTTCCGTAGAATATCCACGCCGTGAAACTAAAGAAGTCGATTAGGGAATTGATCGTGCCCGAGGCCACCATGACAATAGTTATGATCGACTGAAATCAAATAATGGTAAGCATTGCAGTTGTTAGCTCGACGCTGAGCAAGGGAATAATAAAATAGGGTTTATGTAGCGTCAAAAGGCTAGAATGCAATACGAAGAACGAAATAGCGACGTCGATTTAATATTACACACAATCTCGGATTTATTCGAAGAAAACCTTTGGAATTTTGGGCGGAAAGAGTGAAAGAAGTCAACTGCCGCAAACGTCAATTATGCACATATTATCAGCGAAAACGCCGTTTGAGATTCGGAGCGTTCTACTTTTGGTGATGAATTTTACTTTTACACATATGTGATATATGTATGTACTTATACTAATGAGAGCCAACAATTTAATTTCAAATATCGTTAAATTTTCACCGGTATTATATTAAAATTTATTGAATCATTAAAATAATTTTAAAAATGTATTTGCCATATTCTATTTTAAAGAACGATATCGAAACAAATACAGTATCGTTGGCCATACTAAACATAATATTATAGCGGTAAGTAGCGCGACGATAAAATCGAAAAACGGCCTCCTCGTGAAATTGGACGCCCGCGGACCCGAAAATCTGCGTCATCACTCACTCACTCACGTGAAATATGATGCTTGGCATGGGCGTGAGCTTTTTAATGTGAATGTACGACAGAACGTGCATCAGGTGTCCTTCGCGACTGGCGGCGAAACACAATCTTCCAGCGGCGAACAATGTGCCGTTGGCCGACCCGAATGTGGATATCGTGATTGACAGCGGTATCACCCAGGCAATGGACCCCAGCGCTCGGATTCCAAAAGTCTAACAATAAGACAAAACGTTTTGATGTATTACAATATTAAATAATAATAAATGTACGCCAAACAGACAGCGATCGTTTAATTGAAATAAGTATCAATAGTATAATAATATTATAATTTATAAGGTACCACATTGAGTATTGTTTACATCAATCGAGTAAACACTAAACACGTTCGTGAGTATAAAACGTAAGCGCGTACGATTTAAATTTATTCTTGTACTATTCAGTAAAATATGGAAAAAGCGCTTTTCAAACGAACACCCTTAAAATATTTACAATAAAATGTCAATTTCTGTTTATAAGACAAACGCGCCGTTTGAGTTGTAAATATTCTGAGTGTTAGTGACTTTACTTTATTTTTTTACTATACCTGCAACGTTTATATAGACTTAAAACTTAAAACTTAGGAATAATCCAAATAAACGGTACGAATTAAAACAACGCAAACACTTTCTTATTTCACACTATCAGTTTTTATCATAGTATGTGTGTGTGTGTTTATTATAGAATTTATACTGACCACGGCGACAGCTTCGTTTCGCACTATTTCGTCTGGCGACATGATGGTAAGGTACGCCATGTTCACCAGCAGGTAACACATCGTCACCAACGGTATGCTAATGTATATCGCTTTTGGAATGTTCCTTAAAAATTATAAAATGGATGGAGTAATCATGTTATATTGTACGCGTATACAATTAACATAGTGTCTATATAAGTTCATTGGACTCAAGAACTTCCATTAACAAGAATTTATCATAATATAAAATTAGTCGACACTAACAAAAACTACAGCCATTTTCCCCAAGTTGCATAAAATGTGGGTCCGATCACTATAATGATAACTGATAAGGTGTGCTAACCGTTAAATGGGTCAAGATAAAATAGCTAAATAGATAAATATACCTGTATTAGCTATATTACAGCTATTAACTATTATACATTCAAATCGCTACTCATCAACGTTCAATTAATAATCATATTAACATATTATCAATTAATAATTGTTATTCAAAATCATAAAAGTATAGTCCAAGCTACATAAAACAATGTATTATCTTTGTAATACATGTATTTATTATACCTGTATCTCAATCTTTGAACTTAAGTTAATATTTAACTAATTTACCTCCCATTTCACAGATGTAAATTGTAAATACTTTCTATCTATTATCATAGATATGGACTTATAAAAAATAAAAATTAACCTTTCATAATTTATTAGTTACTCATCAAGTATCATGATCGTACTAATTGGTTCTTAATAAAAATAAAAATAAATTATATCATCTTCTTTAAAAAAATTTTAAAAATGTTACAAAAATATATTTTACATTACATATTACTAAGCGTCTATTTTTAGTTTTACCAAAAATGTCTATAACATCAACTATGCGAACGTAATATACCATCTACCTGTATAGTTATATTTATCAACTTTTTTATTTATTGCATTGAACATGTCATGTCATCTGGTGTGGTGATCAAGTCCACTCACCCCGCATCTATGTACTATTGTAATTATAAATTAATGAGTATTTCTATGTAACTGCGTTGAGTTATACGATATATTATATTAAAATACTATGTATTATATGGTAATTTAGTTATTTTATTTGGCCGATATCAACATGTAAAGGTACCTATTATTAAATATTATTAATACTTTGAAGGGTTTTTTATTTCTTCAGTGACGTAATTGAGATTGTTCCAACCATCGTACGCCCACAACCCTGAGTAAAACGCCGTCGCCACGTCACCCATGCTTGTGGTCGTGTTTTCAAAATAATTCCGAAAGTGTTCGGTACGCCCCTGAATGATCTTGTACACACCTCCGGCAACCACAACGAAAACAGCTACCAGTTTCGCAGCCGTAAACGCATTTTGTACTCCGGTGGCCAAATTCACGCTGTAGCAGTTTATGTACGTGATAATTACTGCAAAAAAAAAAAAAAATAAATATGAATAGTTTGTTGTAAAGTTAAGTGACTATTTTTTATTTTGTTCTTTTAAAACATAGAAGAAGGAAAATTAACGTTTAAAGGATACGTCTTGAAACCGATGAATAATATTTTGGAATCTCGTAAAACGATATAATTCGTACATCATTATTCATTAAGTATTTGACCGTCATACACGTCAATCATCAAAACCTAACCACCCACAGCGTTTTATTATAGATTATTATTATCAATTAGCAAGAGTACATATTCTTTGCAAGACTATCACTAGAGTATTACTCGTATTTCCGAACTGAAAACTTAAAATAGACTTAATTAAAGTGTTACTATTATACTATAATAATTTGTAAGATACCATCGATAAAAATATTAAGCAGCAATAATATATTGTACAACTATAGAACTTTTAAGTAGGTAAGATGTAATATATTTTATGGGACATTAGAAAAAAATAAAAAACTATAATAAAGATATATTAATTACACATAGACATTTTTAAATTGTTTAATAATTTAAACTTGTTATGAGTCTAAAACATAGTGTTAGGATTTAATTCTATTAAACTTACCTGTTTATTTTTCTATATTGCCCTAATTGCGTATCATGTTGTTTTCTTTAAAAATAGGCTCGTGAAAAATAATAATGTAAACGTGGACGAAAAACGCGTGCTGAGATAAGTCTAATATATTGTCGCAGAGACAAACTAATTAGTAAACAACGAGGATAGGTTACATTTGGCTTGAACTCACAAATAGACAGCACTGCGACGATTTTCACTACATAGTCTGAAGAACCGCATTCGTCGACAAATGCTTCGACCGCATATTTGGCGAAACTCAGACATATTATAGCCACCTGTGACGGTTTGAGTATCAATGTGGATATCCAAGAAAAGAGAAACGCAGGCATTGGTCCAAAGGCATCCATCAGGTAGGCGTATTCGGCCCCAGAACTTGGATTCATCGTACCCAGTTCTGCATACGCCAAAGCTCCTATATGTGTGAATAAAATTTAAAAAAAAAACAAATAAAAACACATTAAAATAAATTTAATTTTTTTAGTTTTATTGTAGAAACTTAAAAGTTAAAACAATCGTGTTATCTGGCATCGATCGCACACTTCCGTTTCAATTATTGCTGGTCCAATTATTATATTGCCGAAAATAGTGTGACGAATGACGAACGTGTTCAGGTAAAAATACTTGTTGAAATATTTAGTTTTAAAAATAGATGAAAAGCGACAGTTGTTTTTTTACTATTTTTTTTTCTGTTACTCAGACAAGGAAACTTAATTTAGATAATACAAACGTACCCAACAGTGACATGGCACCACATGCTGCCCATATGACAAAACTCAGGCCTATTGACCCAGTTCTGATCAGCAATCCTGTAGGTGAAACGAATATTCCAGAACCTGTATATTAACGACAAAATACTGATAGTAAATGCGTTTGTTAAAACATAATCAATAAATATGAATAATTAAAACCGTTGTTCATTGTCACCTCTATACGTTTATTTCATTTAATTATAGTTTATCAACTTTATACACATACATATACTATAATGTTAATACACGAAAAATATGTATTTTATAAGTATCAAAAAAAAAAAAATTATTTAATGGTTAACAATAAAAAATTTTTTTGTATTTCTAAGACGCCATGATTTAAAATTATTGTACACGATATACATTATACAATAAAATATATTATATGCTTATTATATTGTATAGGCTAATAACAGTTATACTCGTATATTATAGTACTATACACGTAAACAATGGATTAATAGGTATTAACAAGTTTTTAACTTGGTTACTTGAGATTGTATGTACGATCGAATATATCTAATATAATATTATGTAAACTTATTTCCTGCTGTATACTCGTATTTTAATTTTTCATTCGATAACGTTTTCATGAGATTTGGCTTGTAGTATTTTGCCGATTAGTAATCTAATTAAATTCAGGAAATATTCGGAGAAAACGGATTTACGAGATTTTCTTTCTACTTCCTAATTATAATATTTGTCTACGTATAATATAAGCAATATACAAAATAATTAGGTATATTACGAGTATTACGATTCATCGGTATTATTTTTGCGTCTAAAACGAATACCACATAAAGTGCAAAAGGTGTTTATAAAATCAATGTATTACTATTAATACTTATAAATTATAATTAACAGCCAATTTTGGTTGACCCTTAACAAGTGCGTAGTTATTGTAGCCTGTAGGTAATTTAAAACTTATAATAGCATGTCAGTTATAACCACATAGAATATTAATTTAAAATCTAAAAGTGATTACCGAACTGTATATATTATTATTATTACTATTATTATTATAATGTAATCAAAAATCAGAAGCTCTTATAATAGTATAATCTATACATCACACTTCATACTTGGTCTATGTCGTGACATAAAATTAATTTCACGTCACAACAATGTGCAGTACTACAATACAGTATATAAAAATATTCGCAAATTTTAACTTTATCTGAACAGAATAAAATTGAATTTTCCAGTAAATTGTATAATTATGGTTGATTCAATCTACTACTTATACAATAGGTACACATAATATATATTCATAAATTGATTTATGTGACTTCAATAACACACGTGATAATAATATATTAAATAGTAGGAGTTATTATTTACTAAATATATTGGAATCGTGTATTTCAACAGTTTATTACAAACGTTTGACAATTTAGACCTTATGATTATAGCATATTATGGTACGTTTAAAATCGTCGATTACAGTAAATAATAACAGTCATTTGTACAACAGGGGGTTCATAAACACGTATAAATATTCAGTAGCAAATGGTCTAAATAATGTTTTATTTTTATTTTTATGAGGTAGTTTGAGTGAAATAATTTTGACTTATTATTATATTATTATATATAGGGTAATTCACTAAGCGAGCTCACCTCTATTTTTCCTTCAATAAATTCTGATTTTCAGAATTTAAAAAAATACTTAAAGACCATATTTTAAAATATTTGAGATTTGTTTTGTATTACTCAAGGAGTGTCCTAAAGCGATACAAACTTTCATTTTTAAAATCAGAACCTTTCTTTTTATTGTAAATTATTAAGTGGATGATTTATTTTGAAAATTTTGATATATCTAATTAAAAATCTAAACTAATAGTTTCTCAGTTATTTAAACGTTTATATTATGGATAATTCTTCTTTAAATTGTAGTTCTTAAAAATGATTTTACAAAATTATAAAATTTATATAATATTTGATTTAGTATACTTGATTATACTTAAATAATTATTACTAACTAAGATTTCTGACATCACTAAATCGTTATTATAACCTTTATACATACTAAATCCATCAAATCCTTGGAAAAAGACACAAAATTAAACAATTCAAAAACTATTAGTTCGAATTTGGATATTGATATATCAGCATTTTCAGAAAAATGTCCGTTAATTAATTTATAGTAGAAAAGAGAAATTCTTGTTTGAAAAATAATAGTTTGTTCATCTAAATGATACTGATTAAGCAGTACAAAAATATCAAGAATTTTAAAATATGGTCTTAAAGTATATTTTAAAATTCTCTTGATCATATTATCTTAAACAGCTGCATTATTGAAGAAAAAAGGAGATGAACATGTTTGGCGATCATGGCGAATCACTTTGTTTATTATATATTATATATTTATATATACATCGTTATGATGTTAGTATAATGCTATATAGAATTCAGTCAAAATAATACGACATATTATTATGTAAATAAAACATGGTTTAGAGTAGATGTCAACAATTCATATTTTTGGAGGACCTCGTCAGAAATTTGCGAAGTTTTTGAAAGCCATAAAAATCCACTGTGAATATATATTTAAACAAAGAAAGTAAAAATGAAAACCTCGTTAATTTACCGTAAACAGTTATACGAATAATTAAAAAAAAAATAATTATTTATTGTCCGTGGGGCATATAAAATACGTCCGCGAGCCACCTATATCGTAGATCGATATATATATTTTTAGCGTATGATTTATACGTTAAATGATATAGTTAACTACAACAAAGATATGTTTATGAATTATTAATGGATTACCAAAAAAATAAAAATAAAATTGTATCGGTATCATTACAGTATTGCTTACCGATCATTGTGCCCACAATTAGAGCCACCCCACTGAAGAGTCCCACCCGTCTCTCGAGGTAAAGAGTGTCACCCTTAGTTGATAGCTTCCGCGCCAACATGTTTTTTCCGTTGCCAGCAGTTTCGCCATCTCCGTCGCTGCCGTCATCGCCGTTTGTGTCGTTGTTGTTGTTGTACCCTAAAACATAACAATTTATACACCTACACAATATACGGACAAGACCACTCGCGAATTTGCTGGACGTCATTATCTTGTCGTCGGTTACGTGCGAGTGGTGTGACGGAGTTTTTTGTTTATTTCAATACAATTTGTGTTATTAAGACATCCTCGCGATGTGTATGTCGACCGAATACATATTATAGCATACAATAATAATAATAATGTGTGTACCTATAAAATCATTTAGGTAAACGATGGAAAACGGCGAGTGGACAACGCAAAGTCGAATGTTTTCCTTTCACTCGTCGTTCGATCGCGATCATCGCGCGGAATGTATATAGGCGGTTCCTGCATAGAATGATAAATTCAAACGCTTCGTTCCAATATTTCCATTAGTGTAAATAACGCCCGGGTACGGATATCGCCAGTATACAAAGTTTATTGTGAAATGACACCTGGCGTACGACGCACTCGGAAACGTATCTATAATAGATATTTAGGCACCAGCTGTATGTAACCTCGCTTAACCCCCTCGTATCCCGAAAGACGAAAGTTCAATAATACGAATATTGAATTAAAAAAAAAAAAAAAAAAAAAAAAAAAGGGAGGCACAACTATATCGTAGTAGTACTGCTGTGTATTGTAGTGAGTTGGCGGTTATTTCATTTCTCTTGCGATGTTGCATCGACGAGCGATTGTATTTCGGAGGTGTTTGATGAAATGCCAACGGCTCGTAGTAGGTACTCATTGTATGGTTCTAGATTATGATGGATAATTATTATTGTGTTTGACATGTAAGACAGTGTCTTACATATTCCGCGTTTGCAATCGAAAATAATGGAAACGATACACCTCATCAGTGCTAGTTCTTGGTATTTAATACGTTTTTGAGAGCGACTATAGTAATATTATAATACACGAGTGATTGGTTTGTATTAATCAACTTCGACGAGATCCGTTGTTTCGTTACAATACATTTCTACGAATAATTTTTCACTGCACAACAGAACGTGTACAAAATTACGGATTACTAAATTACAATGCACAATATACAATGAAATTACACGCTATACCCTTATATATACCTAGATATAAGAATGCGTTAAAAATTCAAGCAAGAATTTATATTAAACATATTATTACGAATATGCGTCTTGTGTTGTCTAACTTTGCCCACGTCAAAAAAATGTTTAAACTTCGTCGACCGAAAAAAAGTCAAATATCAGAAATTAAACTTTAAGCTTCTGTTAGTTTAAAACGACGTATTACTTTATGCATAGGTATACGTATTGTTCAAAAAGTATTGTAAAACATTGTTTTTATAACATTTATAAAAACGTATTTAAAAAAAAAAAAAAGGGGGTAATTATTGTGTTGCGTAATTAAAATGTAAGGATTGGGGAGTACGTGGATTAAAAATAATAAGGTAAAATAAGGTACGCGGGTGGTTTAACGAAATTCAATTAAGGCGGTCCGACTTTATTTTATAATAGGTATACCTAGTAATAGTATTAAATTCGCGCGTAATACAATACGGTCTAGATGTTCATACGCGCGCAATTCGCCCGAGCGACAAATGGTCATCGCCGGTTATCGGCGTACATATTTTATAATGGTTTAAACTATAAATGATAATAACGATAATTAAATATTAAGTGTCACAAATGATTGCGCGCGTGACCGGCCTTAGCGGTGTATTATAGCGGAATAGCGAATACTTGAAAAGTTGAAAATCACCGGGACAAGCGTTTTATTCGTCCAAAATCCATCAATTATTTTATATTAATTATATTACATAGCCTTGGTGCGCCTTGTTATTCTCTGTGAATTTGATTTAGTTTACACGACCTCTCAAAATCTATGAACCAAACGCCATTCATAGACTATAGTGGCATAATATTACATAATCCGCCGCTGGAGCCGGTCCTGCGCGTGTACACCGCGGTTAATAAAAAAAGTCTTCTAAAGTCTGTGTAGTTTTAATGTAATATACTAATGTATAAATAATGTGATTTTAAAATGATCTATACAATAATACAACGTAGTATAAACATTATCAAATTAAAATGGAAACATTTTATGAGATTTCAGAATATATTAATGTTCATGTTTACTTTTTGTTTACGTTAGGTATATAATACACACTATAATACTGTCAGGATAGTATTAAATTATATTTTTTAAGTAAGCGCACGGTATAAGAAACATGTTTAATGCATATTTCATGAAGTATGTTTTATAATCATAATAGTATACGGGGCAGTTTTTAAATTGTTTGTATCGTTAACCTACTGGAAACATACAGACGGTATTTTATTTTGGTTTTTTTAACTATTAAGAATTGTATATGCTTATTTTTATCACGATTAAAATGTTTTATGTCCTTTAAAATTAACTAAAATCGTGTAATAGCCTGAGAAAATTAAGATGAAAAAAAATCATCCTTTGTTCTACATCGCTACGAATCTACGATGCATCAAAAAAAAGTAAAAACCTTTTAAATTGTCGATAAAAGTATTGTATTATAGATTATACTTTATCAAGCATGCTCATTATTCATTATTTTATTAACTGCGAATTTATTTAAATTCTTGAGATTTTTTTGTATTACTAAACGAGTGTCCTGTGGATATACAATTTTGGTTTTTCAAATGTGGACAACCCATTTTTACTGCACATTTTTTAGTAGATAATATTTTTAAAAATGATGATGTATCCAATTTAAAATTTTTACGCGTATTATTTTAGTTATTTTCTTTTATTATCTTTTAATGTGTTCTTATTTGAAAACCGTAACTTTGTATCTCCATAGGACACTCCTCAAGAAGTAAAAAATTTAAATCTTAAATTATAATGTTAGGTATATAATATTTGAAAATTCCAAAAATTAGATTTTAAATAACTATTTTATTAAAGAAAGTAATGGGTAAGTATGGTTGAGGAATCACCTTGTATAATTTATTTTATTGTTTGATTTCGGGAAGGATACTTATCAGTGGTACCAAATACTTTATATTACTACTACCTTCTACTACTAATGCTACTATTACAATACTCTATTTCAACTATAATTGTTTTTCTATACTTCAGTATATAATATAAAAATTAAAAAGATATTTGGATGGATTGATTGCGCTATATAACAAAAATATGATCAAATTATTTATTTGTTCGAAACTGGAACGTTCATTGCAACTGATTCCCATTAATAAAACTATCACTACTATAATACGGCAACAGCTTGTATCATAATAATATATTATATTATTTAATATATATATATAGCTATTACTAGGTATACCTAGTTATGTATAATAGATAGCTTCTAAATATTATAATATATGTTTATATCTATGGCAAGTATTTAGTATAGTCTGTAAAAATATCACTTATATCGATGATCAGCACACAATTCTATTAATTGTTACATATTTAGTTTTAAGCGCCATGCACGATATTGTAATTATTAATAGAGTCAATACGGTGTTACATCCATTTAATATAAATGCGGATTAGTGTTTGTTTTCTGATCCAAGTAGTGTTTATTCGAGTTGAAATCATGGTTGAATTATAGTTTTATGACAAGCCGTATAGATATTAGATTGTCGTTTTACGCTTAAATTTTAAAATTGTCAGTTTAAAAAATGTTAAATGAGAAGTTAAAGTTTATACTAGTGTTAAATAATTTTAAATTAAGACAGTATTATTGTCTAAAAACGAGTAAAATATCCTGGTTACTATAATAAAAATTGCGTAAATATACTATCATTAAAGACCACGTGCTTTCTAGAATGAAAAATTAATTTAAATTATCATACAATTTTGTGAAAATATTTTTGATTTATTTATTTATAATTTATCCTGACATTGTAAAATGTATGTACTGTATGATGAATTGCTTCAAGTACAGTAAATTTCCAAAAACCTATTATATAAATAACAATAATCACATATATTTGCATAAAATATATTCATGTAGTCAATAAAGTAAATAAACTGGTTGCCAAAAATATGAAAACGCAATATTTTTCAAGTACTAATTATTAGATTTTTCCAAATTTTTTTTACCACATTTATTAGGAAACATTATTATAAGATACGAATATAAATATAGCAACTTACAGATCACGAGTAGGATTTTTTTGTTTCACACGTTTTGATCCCGACCGCAGGTCGGTGTCAACCCGATATTATTATACATTCGTATAAGTTGAGGTCTATTGTATATATGTTAGAAAACGCGTAGATACGAGTATATGGTTCACATAAACTTTGAAAACGTAATACGGTCAACAAAAACGCGGGGGCGTGGGTGGAATGGGTGGCTGCAATCGTGCAGCATTGTTTTTATCGTTAAAAAAAAAAAAATGTTGGGTTTCGTTTTGGATTTTTAAAGTATTTTTTTTCTTACTAACCATGTGACGTCTGCAGGTTTCGTAGCATTTCAAGACGGAAGTACAAGCGACTGTGGTCGACTCAGCGTTTATCGCGCGACCAGACATGACACACTGGGCAGCAGACTGAAAGGCGACCCGGCGCGTGTAATATTATTATTATAGCCGTATAACCGCCGCCGCCCGTAGCGTGGCGAGCGCGTCGCCCGCGTGCGAAAACGGCGTAACGTCAGTGTGGCGGTGTTTCTCTCTCCGGATTTCCTCTCGCTCGTTTTTCCATTTGGGCGGCAAAACGCCGTTTTATCGACACATGCGCCGCACTCGACGGCCGCTAGACATCGCGCGCGTTCTCCCGCCGCGTACTGTGCAACTCCGCACCACCGACCGTGCGCCACTACAACTCGACTGAAGCCTATTACAATGTATTAATATAATATGATTTCGTTATTATTATCATCATCATCATCATCATCATCACCGTCGTCGTCGTCGTCGTCGTCGTCGTCTTTATCATTGTTACGCGTTTTTATCTCACGCACGTGATATAATTGAAAAATTAAAACACTCGGAACGCATCATTCATCCGCCCGACGCAGTGCAGCGTGCGATGGTGGTCACTGCTTGTACCGAATGACGGGTAGCTCGTATATATATACATATATTATCGCATAGCAGTGGAATAACTGTGAGGGTAGTGATGCGGGTGATATATGGCCTTGTCCTAGAAGCTGTGTCAAGAGAAAATGTACACGTTTTTATTCGTTTTTTTTTTAAATCTTTTTGATCTATGATTAATTGGGACGTGTTGTATGAACTTTGAAAGTAAACACATCGCACCCTAATAAATATTTTAGCGTATTACGATTCTTCTGTTTAAGGTTATCCAGTGAACTCTGTTATTACACGGCATACCGTTATAAAAAATGATAAATATGTATGAATTACTATAACATACATCATCAGATCTAGGTACCTAAAGGGGTTTTTTTTTACTCTTTGTGGTGAATATGAAAAATGCGTATCATCCCTTATAAAATAATCCTAGTTTCGTTACTGCCGTATACTAGTATCTCGTACAACATATATTATATACGTTTCTTTTGTGCTCGCGTGACATTAATGCTTCAAAAATCCAAGTATCCATTAGTATTGTGGACCACATTGCAGCCCACGATGCAATGGTTCATACTGTTAGATAATATATAGATGTATCGATGGTATCTATAGTATGCCAATTTTAATGCATCTATGTACCTATTATACCTAGTTTTGCAGTACTCATATTTATCGCGACGTAGCTTTCAGAAATTCAATGCTGATAATATAAATTTCTGAGTTATTGGTTATACGTGCCGTTCCGAAACAATATATCAGGTCATTGCTATATCTGATCAATACAAAGAAATTTAAAACTATTATATTATAACGTTTATATCTATACGTATACTGTATAAATTTATTTTTTTTTTTATGTAAAACTTATATTATTATGCGATGCATTTAATAGTGCACTCAATTTATTATTCACAATCTTACCAAGTAGGTACTAACACAGCCTTCTAATCTAGTTTTGTTCGTATAATTATTTTTTTCAGTTTCAATATTATAATGTATCATATGCATGACATTAAAACTAACGGAATGTCGGTGGGATTGTTAATGGATTTCGTTTATTTTTGTTGAATATAACAGTTTAAAGGTGGTACTGGCGACGTTGACTGTCAATGACGGGCGAGCTATATAATAATCGATGGGCGTCTATTTTTTCCTTCACACTCACTCCTCGCATCTATATCGTTGTTAGACCAACACGTAGAAACTGATTGACTTCCAAACATATTTTGTTGTTAGTTTCGGATGTTTGTAGGTCTTTTCGTAAAATACTACCCTCGATAGGTTAGCCCCGGTAGAATTCTATGACTTAGATTTATGGGCACTTCAAATAGATTTATTATGATATTATATACTTAAATATCATTTATAAGACATTTAAAGAAAGTAAGACTCGAGCGTAGAAGTCATGCGAAATATCCGCTATCGTTACTATGAAATTTGATCACTTTTGAATAAGTTAAACTTTTAAAATGTCCTTTTTCCTTCTCCTGCTATGTACATTGTACATAGAGGTACCTACATGTCATTTGGCAGATTAATATAACATTATATTTACTTAATTGATTACTATAACTGTAGTTATAACTACTTAAAACACAGATTTATTAAATTATAAAACATTTCAATATGCTAAGAGTTTCCGGTATGCGACACGGATTCATCGAAACAATGATAGAATCTCTTCGAATGGGCCACATAAATTGTAAAAGGCGTGTTCATGATAATTAAAATCAATTTTTTAGTATAATTGATCACTTCTATTGCTGATTTCTCCGTCATTACATTGAACATTTGAACAAAGTATATATTACGAATAAGAATATATAAGTGTGCTTTCATTGAAAAGGTATACAAGTAAAAATTAACTGGTATAATCTTGTGGCATGAGTCCGATTTCCATGACGAGTTTCAATAACGTAACAATATGAACAATGGCGATTACGAATTCATTGACTATGGAAAACGTGAAGTGGTGTGTACAAGGGATCAGTGTCGAACCTATGTATAAGTACCTACACATAATTCTTATTGTTACATTTATAGTAAATAGCGTAAATTCGGGTTTCACTATTACATATAGACGTGAGGCAAAACTTTACAGTCCCTTTTACAAATGATAAATATTAGTCTCTCACGGCTTATAGTTTTTAAAATATGAGTAAGTATTCTTCACTACTTCTACCTAGCCTGTTCCATTGAACTGGGAAGTAGCGACTATCGTTAATTAGTATTTCTCAACCGTGACCCATAATTCATCATATAATGGCAATAAGTAAAAACCATAATTAACATATACATATTCAATGACATTAAATAATACTAAAAGGAATGTTAGTAAGTAACTGCTCTGCTACATAATAAAGGTGTCGAGTATACATTGCCATTGAGGAATAATTCACTATAATGCACGTGTTACATTTGAATTCAATGATAATATTGATATACATTGGACGAAAAACGATACTGACTGAAAACTGTCTTACAACTTATTTAATTATTAAGTACATTTCATTATATATATATTTATATTGCTATTAATACAATATATAATTTTGTTTAATATTAATAATACGATAGGTTGAATTAAATGTAGCCGAAAACATTTTATTTTAAAATGTCATTGTGTTGTGTGTAAAATGTAATTATATATATATAGGTGCGATAACATTTCAAGTATACATACGAATAATATTTTTAAATTACAACAAAATCGTTATTCTAAACTATAAAAATTGAATATTTTATACAATTTCAATCTCAAAATGATTTGCAAATTTTGTTAAAATTTGAACTTCTAATGCTTATAAAAAAAGTCGTGCCTATAATATATTTAGTATTTTTAAATGGCTAAAATAAAAATTCGCGAGAAATCTTGTATTAACTTTTTAAGCTTTTTAACCTAGAAAAATGCTTTAATCGATATTTATGGAAACAAAATTAATAATCTATGTATAAGTATAGCTCAAAAAGAGTCAAAATAATTTGGAAATTTTATCACGCATAGAAAATTCTAGTATACCTAAATAAGTATTTGTAAAAAATTATTTTAAAATTTTTATTGTTATTCGTTTTTTATGTACATAAATAAAACTAAATTAATTTTATCGAATACCGGATTTGTGTATAAATTACTATTTTTTCTTAATTTTTTTTTTGTTTTACTTTGGTGTTATGAAAAGTACTAGAAATATATTTTTTTTGATCTCTTGAAGTACAAACTACAGAAAATCATACACAAAGTCGATAATAAAAGTATTTTTCTGAGCCAAACGGTGATGACAGACAGGAAATATGACACATAATTGTAAAATAAATACATTAATCGATTTTATCAATTACTCAAAATCTAAAATACAGTATTATGCGCTAATGAGTATGAACAATATTAAATTACACGTGATATTATAATATTAGTTGGTTAAAAATATTTTTATCTTCATTCTAACCGACCAATCTCATAAATTCCATTATTAGCCTTGTAGTAGGCCTTTGAAAATTAGACGAAGACTTTTCATTGGCCACCCTTCTTTCATATGACACTAATGAATATAATATTATAATTTATGATACTGCACGAGTTTGTAACACGTACGTATTGAATGAAATACAACGCTGTATGTATACGCTGCTGTACAGTATACAGCCTAGAGATAACGCACACGTTTGTGCGGGAAAGATACGAAGAATGCCGAGATAATCAACAATGGAAATGTATAGGGCAGATTGTACACCCCAAGAGAATATAACAGTGATTTTGACACTTCAAAGTGTTCTGCAGCAGCCATCGAGTATGTTTAGATACTGGTGCACATATAGGAAAAACAAAATTAATAATAATTTCGTTCAACGATATCCGGCTGTATCAGTTTATTACAAGATTACAAAGTTGTGAGGTATATGTATCACGGTATTATATAAGATGGTTGAGAGAATATAGAATTATTATTATTATAAAATAAATGTGAGAAACAACACGCTACGTCTATATATACGTGTATAGTTGTATAAAGCTATTTCCCCAAAGAGTAATGCCGAAACGTACAATAGCTAATAACTATCCTTTGTTTTTAAATATTGCTTCATTTGAATATTTACAATCTGTTTATGTACAATAAGTTAATTTATTAAACGATTACAGTGTCATTGATAATAATAAAATAGCTTGAGAAGGAAATCTCATGGCTGAGAAAACCTTAATTGAATCAACTTAATTATTTATATATGAACAGGTCTCTGGATAAATTCCGGTTTATTGGGTTAGTACCTAAAGATTTAAATTCGAAAATAAAAGCGTTGAAAATGTAGAATTATATAATGATAATACGTATGCTAATTTAATATCAAAAGAGAACTTACTAAGGACTGGAGAATTATAGTTTTAAGAGAAAAGTAGCATCATAAAGTTAAAATACCACGTGCATTTTATTTTGTTCATAAATTAATGATACAGTATATTACTATATATAATACGTATAAATTAATCAATGTTGAAATAAATTACTGAAAAATATGTTTATTTTTAATTCTTAGTAAATTATAACTCTATTATAAATTAAAATGAAATAATATATTGTAATTCCTAAAATGTTAATTTGAATTTTGAGGAAAGCGTATGTTTCTATAATGTTTGAGAAATACTTAAATTCAATTTTTACTGAGCTATTCTTAAAGTTGTGTCACGCTTAAACTTATTATAAACTATAAAGATTAAAAAATATATATTTTCTAATTATTTAGTATAAAAATATTTACATGAAAAACGTTGAAATTATGATATCATATTGTCTATGCGAAAAAAACATTAATAATGTGGTTTTAAATAAATTAAGAGATTTAAACTCTTGATTTTTGAATATTGTAAATTAATTATGAAACATTGATATTTTATACTTAATATTATTGTTATAGTAAAATGAATACATTTCATGATTTTTATTTTATGGAAAGAAAAGTATTCCATCGCCACGTTTTATTATTACCGCGACCTTTCTTCATACAATAATTTCTGTTTAAGTTTCTTTTTGTTAGAACAAACCGATATTGAAGATACGTGATTATATAAAACATATATCTATTAAGATTACATAAATCCACTTTCTTGAATTGCATCTATGTATATGTACTAGGTAGGTATAATATGTTGTTCAGAACTAAAAACAAGCTTAAGCTTATTGAATTATATCGAATATTTGAGTTCTTCGTTTATTGTTGTGGATTATATAATTATTTTAGTTGTCATACAATGTATTAAGAGTTTTATATTTTTCAGTATTTAAACTGAAAATTATTGTATATTATATTGCATAGTTAGTAATTTAATAAGAACTTTATTTAAATTATTTTTGTATTAAATGAAAAGTTGTTTATGTGTGTATATCTTAATTGATGAACGAAAAAAAATATTAATGTAAAGCATATTATCCTTTTTTAGAATAAAATATACTATGTGGTATTAGTAATAATTACGATTTACAATTCATAAGTAATTTATTACTTTATTATTTAATCAATTGAATGTACTTATTTAATTTGTAAATTGTAATATATATTATTTTTGTTTTACATTCGACGAACAAAAATATACGTAGTAGCTACTATTATTTATATATTGTATAATATTTATATAAAATAATAGTTTATTTTCGGAAAAATTATTTGTTTTTTTTTTAAACAAAATGATGGGGTTTTATTACTGAAGAAAAAGTTTGTTTAAACTAATTTGAAACTGCGCAATTTATAGCTATCTAATGATATATTGTATAATATTAGCCCTACTTAAATTTTGCATATTTTTATACTCGCATCATATTATATAGCAGTGATGGCCAATATGAATTATAGGTTCACGATCTTACGGGCCACATGGATAAATACTAGGATACCAAAAGTGAAAATTTTTATAGATATATTTTATATAATTTGATAATTTTTATAAATGCATACCTAAAAAATTTAAATTCATAGTTATAATAAGTAAATTTTAATATTTTAAATAAGACACGAGCCGTATCTGATAATGACGAGGTCCGCATGTGGCTCGAGAGTTGCAAGTTCGCCACCCTAATGTATAGTACAAAAAATACTAGTGCATTTTTCAATTTATTTGACGAGTACTTAAGAGTTCAACAGTAGCAGGAGCGCTTCTATAGATTTTTGATGGAACTCAAAATTATAGTCTTGAAAACTTAAAACTAAATAAGATTGCAATTGTAAAATGTATTTTAATGGGTATAAAAAATAATTGTACTTTACAATGTTAAATAGTAAGCTTACAGAAAAATTGTAATTTATTAAAAATAATAAAAGTTCTAGTTTATAAAATGTATACTGATTACAACGTGTCTCAATTTTTAAAATGAAGTTATAGGCGTTTTTAATATTTTGAGAATTATAATTTCTATTCGCTTTAAGGCAATTTTAATTTAATTTAAGAACAGTTAGAGAATGAAATATTTTATTAGTATAAATAATATCTTGATAAACATTGCTACTGCAATTACTGCTTTTTCTTAAATAAAACATTTTTATAATTTTCTTTTTCACTATAACATACATTTTTATGCGTAAAATCTACTTGTAATTTACTTGTATTTTTCTTCAGTTTTCTTATAAATTTATTTTGTTCTGAGTTTCTTTTATATTATTGCATATTTTTTTGGTAGTGGTTAAAAATTATGATTACTAGTAGAAACTAAGTACTTATATTTTGTTGATATATTTTTATCGTTTTAAGTTTACAAGTTACAATGCAACAGAATAAATATATAAATACTTTTTAATAATCCAATAAAAATATGCATAGTAAATAATTAATTGTAGAATGCTGAATGATTGATATTTATAAATTATAATTAATATTTACACTGTATTAGGGTAAAAAAACAATAACCATAGATATTTCAAATGGTATTTAATGAAGTTATTTCCCCAAAATATAAGTTGATTTTATTTTTACTTGATTTTATAATAAATAGATTTATAACCTTTAAAATGATGATTACATTTGTTTGTAACTTAACCTTTATAATCATTTAAATGGAAAGAGAATCGATAGATTTGTGTGAATGATATATATATATATTTTTTTAATGAAAACTATTTGATAAAAACTAAATTTTTAATTAATTGTGTATTCTAGTGTTTTGTGAAAACTATTGTTAAGAGTTTGATACTTTAAGTCACATAGCTTAAAATTAATGTGGTTAGTTTTAATAATGGTAATAAATTATTTGCTATTACAATATTGGTACCTAAGTATACATACAATCAATTTAAGAAAAAATATAATAGGTATTAAAAGTTTATGTTTATAGGATGGTTTGTGTTTAGGTACTTTTAATCATGGCTTTATTCAATAGTAGTACTTATAATATATTTTTGCAATTTATCACTGCTTTGTTTCAAATATGAACATGATAAAACCAAAGTTAATATATTATACCTATACTAAATTATTTAAACGTCGATTTTAATATATTGTACTTGAATATTTTTGAAATGTTAACAGCGCAATACCTAACAGTATATTTCCGCATGAAACGTCACTATAATACCATTAAATACATTATAATTTTTGACATATTTCTGTAACATTAAATTATATTAACGTAGCACGTTATTGACAGTTATTGATGTTTTTATTCTTCGAATTTAAATAAATATTTTATTTCGATTAGATGAACTGATACCTTAAAAATCTATACTTTAACAACATCCATTAAAAAAAAACAAATTTCGTACATGAAAAGTTTGTTGTTAAAATTTAATTTTTTCAATATAACGAATTAACTTAATGCGTTAATAAACAGTGTATAGTAGGAAGACATTGAAAATGTAATTGTTGTATTGAGATTTTGTAATTAATGAAATGTCAAACTGAAGCAAACTTTTTATTGAAACAAATTTAAGTTGTATGGAGCATGTGGTCGTGGTGTTCAAACATTTTCTCAATAACTTAAAAAAGGTGCAGTTGTATATTTTAAATTAAAAAATATGAATTCGCCAAAACTTTAAATTAAAGCATACAGTAGAAACTCTAATGGAAGATGAATTCTACTGAAATCAGCATATATGTAAATTGTTTTAATTTGTTTACTTCTTAAGTATTTTTTCTCATTATTTTCATTATCTTTTCTATTTTTGTAATACCTCTATCTCATTTGTATGGTTTAAAGACATGACTATTTTTTTTTCTGTGCCAATTTAATTAATAGAATCAATAGGAAAATGTTTAGTAAATTTGACTTATTAACAAAAATAATAATATAACATAATATAACATTACGTCACTACCGAAAAAATCATACAGCTTATGTTCTTTGACCATTCATTTTGTATATGTTATAGAATATATATAATATATTATACGCATCACTAAATGTGTTAATATACACACTTTTTATCATTTGAATATTGAACATTTGTATGGGAATGCAATTTAATTGTGGTGTCACTATATATTATAGAATACAAATGAGTTAAACGATGAAAGAAATGTATGGCACTTAAAAATATAATATTATAACTATCCACTTATAATGGTGGTAATAAACATTAAACGCATTAATGCGAGCACGCGGATAAAACACTATCCGCCGTATTGAACATTTTCATCCAACATTTAACATAATATAATATAATAATATATTCTATGATAATATTATTATTATACATGGAAATGCGCTGACTTCAAATGTTCAATTCATCAGATTTTAAAATTTTCAGTCGTGATCGTCAAAGATAGCTAGTGTGAAATTAAATTAAATTACATAAAATGCAAAAGAAAATAAAACAGAAAAATTGAAAATTTGGTTTTTAAGTGTATTTAAAATTAAAATTTAAGAAAAAAAAGAGTGAGCGTGTATATTATATATATATATATATAAGTATTATGTATGTTGGATATATATCAAACGAGTTTGAGTATATGTATTGTTATTTGTTACAATTCGTTTATATTGAGTACTATATGGACCGGGACCGAAAAAACCTATCTTTTCAAATTGGTAGTTCAAAAGAAAACGCCATAAAAACATTGCTCTCGGTCGCTATAAAACGAGGCGTTTCGGTTGCGGGGCGGTTTCGTTATTATTATTTTCCGCGAAAAAAAACATCACCCGGCTCGGGATCTGAATCGTACACAACATCGACAATATAATAACAATATGGATTATGGAGTACGCAACAATACAACATCAACAACAACAACAACACTACCACGATGACTATGACAAAAACGACGTTTCTAGGTCACGTTAAAAGCCCGACTATTGTATTACGCATGGTGAATTGGTGAATACATGTCTATTTGGGTATTAGGTATTATTTCAAATATTTCAATATATTATAGTATTGAAATATGTATTTGTACTCTGCAAATAACTCGATACTACTTAGTAGTGATCCGTTTAAAACTGAGTTACATAGTACATTGCATTAATTGTTAATAAATTATATTATACTGTTTTTTTTTATTGTTCTTATTCAGTTTGAATTTTTAATCTCTGAAATACTATTATACTATTTACTATGCACTACTGCATACTATAATTTATATTATAATACATATTATTTACTTGTATGATCATAATAATTTTCAAAGTAATTATATTTTTATACCCGACTGAATAATTAGCTAAGACTATGATAGGTAGGTAGAAACTTAAAATTATCATGGTATACTTTCACGTACCAAAATGCCCCTACAGTTTGGTACGTAAAAGGTACGCAATAATAAAAAGTTTTTAAAAATTCGCGTCTTAAAGATGGGTTCAGACCAGTGGCGCTTCGTAGGTAAATATTCCGGGGAAACTTATCAAAACTAGTAAAACAAAGACACCGAATAATATAAACCTATTTATTTACCGAAAAGTATACCAACATCATTAAGCGATTATACTATTTTGATAAAGATGATTATATTTCTGTATTTGGTCTATATAATTTAGCATAAATATATAATACAAATAGTAAAATAATACAGACCGCGGAGTAAAACTTAAAGATGTAGCGTACACTGCGTATAGAGACGAGACGAGTGATGATGTGCGATGCGGCAACCGGCAGCATACAATTGAACCAGCTTTCAATTCTATCTATAAACGGTGGCTAATAAACTCCGGCTCTCTCTCTCTCTCTCTCTGCAACACCATGTCATGACATTAGACATTACATGTTATGGCTGAAACAACGGTCGGCCAGTTGTTTCGCTCAACTGGCATCGTTATCTTTAAGATCCAAAAACCCGTCGAGGGAACTATTTAAGGACCATGTGGCTTGCTACGGTATTTAAGAAATAAACACATATTAATTTCTCTATTCAGATACAAAATATAATCTTATTATTACATTATATATTTATCGTTCTAATTACTTACTAATAGCTTTTACGTATATTTTATGGTGTGAAACTCGGTTTCAAAGTTTTCCAGACGGACCGCCACTGCGAGCTTCACAAATGTATTTTGTTTCTTCGAACGGAAATCGAATATTTTTTGTACGTATTATCATTGATTATACATGCGAGTAGTGTGTAATACGCTCTATTTCTATTATACTATCAATCACGTTGCATTATAATAAAATGTATAATAATAATAATAATAATATTATTATATTATAATCAATGGTATTATGGATGACACATATTGGTTGGAAAAAAAGAATATAGTCACGATGATTGGATATTATATAATTAATTAGTACACGTCGTACACGCCTATACTGCGGTACGAACGGACAATAAATTATAAAATTGAGAACGCGGACAATCCGAACGATGCAATGAAATGGGGTGTGACATCATAATTATAGTACTACCTTTATAGGTACTAATGTTATTTATTAAACGGCATTTATTGTGACACTTTTTCCTTTTTTTTTTTATTTTTTTGCGATTCGCGCACGCGTATTACGATTACGCACACGAAAAACGTACCAAACGCTCGGGCGTTAGCGACGACGTATGCGCAATTAACACGCTAAGCGCGGAGTTAGAGCCGTTCACTAACTCACGACGGCCGGACGAATCGCGCATGCAACATGAAACTCCACCGGCCGTTGCACGTCTGCGCGTACCTGTTCGGCGTATTTCCGATGGATTGGACCCCCGGCCCGCCGCCCCGACAGCTTCGCATCCACTGGCCCGGCGTGGTGCTCAAGGCGTTCCACACAGCGCTTTACTGGCTGGTGTCGCTAATCGTCGCCGTGGTGTCCATCCGGAACCTGGACAACTACCGGAAACTGGCCAAGAAGTTGATGGCCACCCGGGTGCTGGACATTGACGAGCTGTTCGTGTACATGATGTTCGCTGGGATCGCGGCCACCGCCGTGTGCCAGGCCCACATGCTGTGGCCGTCCGTCCTCCGCGTCACCAACGAATGCTTCTTCGATCTGTGCCGGCTGGACCACGTCACCGGTTTCTGGCAGCACTTCTCCGCGTACGCCATCGTCCTATTCGTTGCTTACGAATTCGCCATGTATTTCGTGTTAATCACGTACAAGTAAGTGTGCCCACTGTCCAGGAACGGACTTTGAGTCACGCAGATGCGATTGTGACCGATGGGTGCCATCTCGTGCAGAAATTGTTGGATTTTCGGATTTTCCGAGAAAACGAATAATTTTGAATGAATAGTGTGTGCGGGCTATAGGGCTAGAGGTCTAACAAAACACCCTAAATACACAGACAATCGAGATAAAATATAAAAAATATACGCAAATAAAAACATAAATAAAGTCAATTTTATTTTTTTATAAGGTCCATCACAGCCACTCGTTGGCTTTTTTTGACAAAAATCTAATTTTACGTAATTTTAAACGTGAAGGGTTCTTACAAAACATCGACAAATATGCTGGACCGTTGAACGGAACGTCACCCTAATTTTTAAAACAATAATAATTGCGATTATCTCAAAATTTACTACTTAAGGCCTCGAAAATCCAACTACTTTTCATGCATTTTCTGCGCGAAGGATTAAGTTTTCATCTTCGAAACTTCACATATATTATGATAAGGTGTATTTCTAAAAAAAAAAAAAAAATACTCAAATTAATACGTTAAAAAGTCAATTTTATTTTTCTTATAGGTGGGCCAGCCACGTATTTTTAAGAGTGTAAGATGTTTGTGAGATATCTACAAATAGGGTAGAATGTGTAAAGGAACATCGCCCTCTTTTCAAGACAGTAATATATTTAACTGCCCTATTTGAAAACTGTATTGGTGACGCATACCCAAGTTTTTCCATTATTATCTTAGATTTATATATTGTTCGTGTCGACTTCTCACTTCTATGATTACAATTTATTGTACTGATTTACATACAATAGCATATATACTATATGCTGATAAAATTGAAACGCGTGTGTGAAGTTTTCTGCACACCCTAACAAACCTAGTGATTTATATATTATTTATAGGATTAGTTTTTTACTTACAAATAATTATTAACTGTATAAAAACTAATAAATTCATAGATTTCATGTTATATCTCCATTTAAAATTAAAAAAAAAATACTGTTCTTTCACCAAAACGCTCATCGCACAGTTGTTTTTGTACGTTTCAATTTTCTCAAATAATGCTGGCCCGGAACAATTGTATTATACTTGTATTTCCAATGCTCTCAGTACGTTCGCAGGTCGGCGTGATATTATATCGTAACGATTTATGACGGTTTTATTCGTTTGTTGTGCACCATACTAAACAGGTTCACGTTCAGTTCGGCCAAACTGATCTGTCTGTTTCCGCCGCTGTCGAACATCACGTGCGTCGTCGTCGAGCAGTTTTTCTACCTGATGTGCGTGTCGCTGCACCTCCGGCTCCGGGCGCTGCACGACGACATCGAGACGCTCGTGCACAAGGCCGAGCACCCGCGGTGGAGGTGCCTGGCATCGGTGGCCGCGGGCGGCGGCGGGCCCGCGGCGGCGGCCGGCCGGCTGGGGATACCCGCGTTCAGCGCGGCCGACATACGCGACCTGCGGGCCGTGCACCGCGCGTGCATGGAACTGTTCGCCCGCATCAACCGCCTGTTCCAGTTGCCGCTGTCGCTGTGCATGTTCGACTGCGTGTTCCGCATCGTCGTCTACATGTACGGCATTGCGTTTGACGTGACCATCGTCATATGGGAGAAGAAGAAACACGTGAACTACTCAAACACCGCCATGTGGTCGGGTTACTGCGTCGTCCGGATCATCCGGCTCTGGTACCTGTACCTGTGCGAACATTACGTGACCAAAAAGGTATGTCTGGTAGACGTTCGGACGGATCACTATAGTTGTACACATCGCCGTTTGAGCGAGTGCGTTAGTCCTACGAAAACACTGTTTGGCCGATTAGGTACGGTCGGGTTTATATAATACGTATATTACACAGGTAAGTTCGTTTATGTATTATATTGTACTTATGGTTGTGTACACTGTACGCCGTCAACAGAAGATTTTCTTTCGGAATAAGTTCGGCGACGCGTGAACGAATTCAAGCACTCGAAAACCGAAATGCCAACGTAAACATAAAAAAACAATATAACAAAAGTCAATTTAAAATGTGTAAATAAACTAATTACGCGCACGTTGTATAGTATAATATTAATGTGTATTAAAACAATATGCATACCTGCACAAGCTGATCCGATAACTGTCATACTATATTACATCATAATAAATATATTATAGTATGTTGTATTGTATGCAGTTAACATGTTTTTTTTTCAATTTTTTTTTTTTTGCTTTGTTCAGATTATACCAATACGTTTGTCACTTAGCTGGCTTTCGTTGATTTTGAATCCCGTTACAAGCCGGAGACTGATGCCCGAGGTAAAAAAAAAAAAAAAACATTAAAACGTCGAGTATAATAAAAACCCATTTTACATATTGATTAAAATATAAACAAGGGTTATCTATTCCAATATTAAACAAATATATGTTTGCCATCAATTTAATACTAACGGTTAATTTTATTGTTATTTTTTTTTAATGTTGTATTTCAATCGATATTAAACCGCGTGTAATACTTAATATTTATTATTTATATTATTAGAATGATATACCAAAAACAATTACTCCGAGCTATATATTTTGAAATTTCCCGTTGTATATATTAAATATTTTATATAAATAAAAAAACAAATGGAATACAAAATGTGGACATTTGACGTAAAAAAAAAAATATAAAAAGGAACTTTTGTGTAAGCATTGGACGTTTAATTTGACACGATCTTAAAAGTGTTTTATGTTTTAATAGTAGGTACCTATTAGTAAAAACTAGAAATTACATTCACTTACTAGGTCAACTAAAAAAAAAATGTTTCTTTGTTTTTCTGTTTTGTGACGATCGAATTTCAAGTATATCAAGTTCGAATAGGTACATAAATACATTACTCATATATTATGTAGATTGGAATTTGTACCCATTATTTTTCAGACATTACGATTTTTTATTTAAGCATTTAACCTGTATAGTCTCGCCTATGTAATTTTAGTTTACTTTCAAAATCAAAAGTAAAAATATCTGTATACGAATTGAATATGAAATTACGTACTCGAAATAATATTTTTAAATTAGACAGAAGGAAATTAAATTGTGTAAAATAAATCAATAGAAAAAAATATGACATAGAGAAAAGACGATAAGTGACTTGAACAATAATGTAGTTATGGGTCTGCATATTAATTAAGCTTGAGGGGAGAGAAAAAAGTTTCATAATATTGAATATTGTCAGACAGAACTGATAGAATAATAATAGTAATAATAAAGGTTCTGGAAAATTTTTAATGATCATATTATTAAATCAGCTAACAGAGTTTAGGTGAACAAACTTAGGTACTAAGGTATATGTATGTATAACTTTACTAGATTTATAATTAGTAAACAAATTAGAAGTGAGAACGGAATAAATTTAATTAAATTTTAGATAGAACAAACTCTAGTACATATTTTCATTAACTTTGCTCCTAAAAAATATGGTGTCGATAATTTATGTTTTTAAATAAAAATATAATTTCAGATTATTCTATTTCAACATCAACTTGATACGATTAAGTCCAAGTTTGAACTATTTGGTATTTTAAACATCAATATGTCATTATTTTATGCCGTAAGTATGTGATTTTGATGGTTGACGTTTATCTGCGACTTAATATAAATATTATTATGTTCATATTTATTCTGCAGGGATTTGGTACTACGTTAGCGTATTTAGCGCTTTTACTACAGTTCTTTGCATTTAATCAGATTTCAATGACAACCATTTCCACAAACAATGCAACATACACAAAAGAATAATTTATTATTATTGAGTTGCGGCAATATACGATTAAAAACCATCCATTTACATTTACGTAATTACGTAAAGCTATACGTTAATATCAAGTGTAATTTAATCTTCCGCTTCATAGTTACATATATATAATATATATAGAACTATACATACACAGCACAACCACTTCAAGCACAACGAAACATGTGTAATTTACTTTAATACATAGAATTATCTCAAACTGTACGTAACGAAAAATATATAAATATATTTATATATAATGTATGACAAGAGGGTAAAATAATGGCAATACAAGATTAATTCAACCAAAAACAGCTTTAATGGAGAATCATTAAACAAATACGGGGACACAATAATTTATTAAGCTAATAAATTAATTGATAATAATATAAAATTTAAATTAATGATAAGAAAAAATGTAAATGGGATCGTTAATTATCATATCATTAATATTTGTATTATTGTAGTTAGACTCTTTACTTTTATCACAATCTTATACTTACCTACAAACTTATAAGCGTATGCTAAAAGTGTAATTATTTATCACATTATATAATTTTATAATATTTAAAAATATAAATAATGATAATAACTGATGGTACCTATGTCTATAAATTGTTAAATAAATATTATATTTTCACAACAATTATTTTTAAACGTTATATACCTTCAGATATATTATAATTCAATGATTATGATAAATATGAATTAATATTTAGAGTAACTGCCGTCTATCGACATGGTATACATTGTTCCATAAGTAGGGCACGGCTAATTTGCTGAATCCGAGGAATGGCAAGCGGGGCCGACTGCTGACTTAAGGTTTTATAGCACGCGTCGTTATATAAAATAATGACCAATGCGGGCTTGACGGGAGTGTGCGGCACGAATAGAAATACGACAGTGGAGAAGACTGCACGACGATCAGCACAGCGATCAGCGAACACCCACACTCGCGTGTACGTCGCCACGTCACACTCCATACCCAGATCGGTAACCCTCATATTCTTTACACAATTATACAATATCTGTCTTGTATTTTATCAATATACGCTGTATCTATATACTTATATATATATATATATATCTCAAGATTCGAGTACTTTACTTAAACAGGGTAACCCTGATATTTAGCGTTAATATTAAACGCCGAGGTCATCTCCGAGATCTCGTTCATATAAACATAATGTTGCCATAAGGAACACGTAGAACGGTAGCGGCCAGTGAAGAGAGGATGTAAAATTGTATTACATTTTTTAAAAGTGTTAAATCACAACTAGTACCTACAATATAGGCACCTAATAAGCTAAATTGATTTGTGACTCGGAAGTTATAGAAATAAGCAAACGTGCACGACAAAGCTGTAAAATATATATGAAAATAATTTTAAAAAAATCTTACATTATTAATAATATGTACAATAAAAAAAATAATGAAAAATTAATTTCAATTTTTTTAAATATCGCAGAAAACTGGTTAGCATTTGATATCTTATTGAAATGAAAAAACAGTTTAAAAAATACTGTTAAATATGGCAATCGTGTACAATAACTAACTAGGTAACAAATAAAGAATAAATATATTTACGACAATAAATTAAATCGATATCTTATTAACGATAGGATAGTATCTCAGCTTATACGCGTGGTATAGGTTAATTAAATATCACACCATGGTGTCACGACACTGCAGTGTCGACAGACTAATATTCGACTGCAACGATGACAATAAATACCTACGTGAAATAATATTGAGTTTTACATTCAATATTATTTAAAATACATCGGATAAGAAAAAGAAAAAACAATTTTTTTAAGCAAACATTGATTATAATTATTGCTTGCGTACATGCGTATGAAAATCAATGAAATATTTAAATACATAATATGTACTTTTTTTCCTAAAATTGATAAAATATGGAAAATATAAATTTAAAATTTTTAAACTTGTAATTAGCAATCGCATAGTTTAAATTTAAAGCTTAATTTGCTATAATATAAATCAAGAGCATAATATTATATAACAATATGGAACCTCTATATATTATATAACTAATCACTTTCCAACTAAATATCAGTAATATCATTCCCAATATTATAATAATTTAAAATTATCAATTAAAAAATATACGAGTATAATGTTATTTAATAATGGTTTTAAGTATACTTGAATATAATATGAATATTATATATACATATATTATTTATTTAATTTAATATGTTTTAACAGTAGATCATGTACGTTTTCGATTATAAATTATATTATCATAACTACTGGCTATTGATTTTATACGAAAATATAATTCTAACGACATTATATATTTCAACAAACTATGGAAAAAAACTAACACCAGAATTGAGTGTACCAATCGAGGCTGTCTACTAATATTTCATAGTGAATCGTTGTATTTTAAAACAATGTCAAGTAGGACTTGATTTCTTCAAAAAATGATAAAGGCCCTCGCCGATATATACTTTCTTCGTCGCCATTTTGACATTCTCGAGATACGCGATCGAACTACTGAGAAATTCTTAGCATGACCTCTTGTAAATTGTACGAGTTAAATTTCCAATGAATTGATGTGCTGCATAAAACATTTTGTGATTTCTTGCTACCAGAAAAAAAAGACGTATTATTGTAGTATATACCTAGTATGTTACCAACAGTTTCGTTGCTTCATTTTGAACCCAAACGTATATGTATATTTTATATTGTATGTATAATTTAAACGTGCGTATATTATGTAACAATTAGAAGAGTTTCGTAAAAGTAAGTACAATTTCAATAAGGGTCGTGAAGATATATGTGATTGAAATAAAATATTGTTTACAGACAGTCAAACCCACAAGCATAGTTTACACTTTAACTGTAGTCTTTATCTTACACATAAATAATAGTAGTTGATTATATGTATATAAATTACACAAATACGAGTTCTATAAATTGATTACACATCTCAAATAAAATACAATTAAAAAAGATCAAATGAATAAATTTTACATAACATAATAATATTTATTTATTCAATTTGGTTCCTTACAAATAATTACCGGGACTCACTGTCCACTGAAAAAAACTTGTGTACAGGACCAAGGTATAGTATTGTTACAGAATTCTGAATAAATAATTAAAGCGTATCATATACACTATGAGAATATTTAATTGAAAAAAATAATGCAGAGCAAAAAAAAAAAAGAATAATAATTTTAAAAAAATTCTGATCTTTACGGCTACAACTTTATACCTACACTATGACACAAATCAAATGAATATTTATTAAAAATTATTATAATTATTAATGTATTTAAAATATGTATAATGTGTATATATTTTTATAATTTGATCCATCTACCAATTAATAATAATAATCTTTATTTATTTTGTTGTAAAATATCACATTTATTTATGATAAAATTCCAAAAAAGTAATGGTGTAAATTAATAGGTTTGCTTTTAACAATATTAATAAATTACGAGAAAGGAAACGATCAAAAAGTTCATACAATAGTCTTAAAATATTATGTAACGTATTATACTATTATAATATTATATTTAATATGTAATATTTGTGGCGGTATTACACATGTAATAGTGTTTTATCGTATTATGTGACGTGTAAATAAGTTTGAAACAATAAACTTATTATTAAAATATTGATCATAATAATCCACATAATATACAGCAGACAGTGTCTTATTTATTAATCTATTGTGTAGTGTTTTCATGTTTTAGCAGGCGTATTGAATTTCCCATAGCAACCACGAAAAGTCTTAATTCCGAGGATTAGTCTATATTGTTTATTGTGTATTTATGTCCCAACCTGACACAATCTTATTGCACATACTAAAATAATACAACTAAGAAATCTATCATATTTTATTAAAGAACTTACAAGTCATAATAGAATGTATATGTGACTGATATGCATACAAAAAAAAAATAATAATAATAAAATAAAATGCGTTAACAAAGTATTCTCAAATTATTAAATATTATTATAGACTATAATAAACAATAAACGTCAAACGAGACAATAGTTATAATGTTATCTATTGTATTTCTTTCAACCGCACACAATATTATAAATATTACTTCCTTTACCTATCTAACATATACATATATATGTACAACATAACACTTTGAAAATATTCATTTTATATATTTAACAATTTGAAAACATATTCAATAATACGGTGTCTTGTATAATATAATATCCATTAACAGTTGATACGATTAAATGTAAAAATGCATGTAGTAAACCGCATTAAGTTTTTGTCGTTTCTCGTCATATTATTATACGCAGTTTTTATTCATCAGTTAATGTTTAAAGCATTATGAAACGTTTAAACGTATGTAATATTATTGTTGACGTGTTCTAAAGTTCTGTACCTATATACAATTGAATATGTATGCGCCCATTTTATGTATTAAAAGTCTATAAATTGCACGAAAATAATCGATAACAACGAATTACGTCGCATTTTGGAAGATTATATACGTGCTAGATACTTTATATAGTATAAAGTTTATACAAACCAATATTCTTTTATTGGTTTTTGTATTCATTGAACTTTGTATTTAAGTTTGATACGTATTCATTCTATGTTTGTGTAAACATCGAAGACCTGTCCAGGCGTAAAAAATTACAGTATACTAGCACTTATCTTTAACCATAAGTCGGCTGTGCATTTCGAAAGAACTATGTACCTACGTAATATATTTTTGTCATTCTACGTAAATAATTATACCCATATAGGTCATTTGATCGAAAACCATGTAACCATTATTAAAGCTCACCTCTTATGGTGTGCTATTAAAAAATTTAAATTTAAATTAAAAAAAAATATATATATATATATATAATAACTAATGCGTTGTCACTGTGCAGTAGTTGTCGCGTAATTAACCGGCTTTTAAACAGGTTGACACGTAATAATTAATGTAATGCAGTTTGGAGCGTTCATGAAAATGATAATGCCTATTTTACAACAGCGGTGACATGAGTGTTTTTTTTTTTTCAAATGCGTGAAACGTTGAACAATGATGGGTGTCATTGAGCGTGTAATTATCCATCCAAATAACATCTAATCCATTACGGGTACTATTGTGATTGATGTACAATAACAAAATAACACCCTGCAACGTACATAACACTACACCCACAATGCGATATCACCAATAACAATAAATTACGATCGCATTCAATAATGTTACGGTAAATTCAAGTCGTATTCGCATTATGTTAAGACGTCCGCAAAACTAAGCAACCGTCATAATATTGTCCAGTTTGATGATCACCTTCGTCGTACCGGTCTGTTCGTCTAGACGACGCAGGCCGATAATTGTATAATATCGGTACTTACGTGTATTATATAAGCGAGATTGCACGCGGTAAACTATATAATATTATAATATATATTGTCATTATGTAGATCGTAGAATGTAGTCTAAAGCGCACAAAATAATTCATCCACTTCCATCAAATATCGCTGCAATTCACACAAAAGTTCATAGATCACACGTTATTTTTTCATCCGAGATGCGACGAGGTTGTACACAGTTTTTTAATTTTCATATTTGTGGAAACTAATATTACAGAAATGGTGTTTAAACATTTGGCGAATCAGACGTTATCCGATTGCAGCCTATTTCGATGTTGGGCCTTTTATAGTTATATGTTATCTTTCCAGTGTTTCGATTGCGTCCCTATGATTTAGATAAATTAAAAATATTTAATGTGTTCGTATACATATATCAGTGCCTCTAGATTACTAGTATTATTATTTACTCGGTGGCATATCCAAAAATTTTCAATGGAAGAATATGTTATTTTACAACTTAATCAGTCATCAATACGGCTCTTTAGGGGTTAATCATTAATAAAGTTTAATTAATTTTGGCCGCTTTGCATGATTTTAAGCTCATCTTGCGAATATCATTGGAGGTTATTGGCATCTGTTGCTGGCTGATTCAGTGTATTTTCAATTTCACGATAAATGGATTAGCGTACGAATTTCAAAATTAAGCTTGCATGTTTCTGTGTATGTCATAAATTGTATTTATAGGCAACTTTTTTTGAAAATATTATGATTTTCACTTGGATAGTACCTATATTTTTGGCCTCTTCGTGTAATTTTGATTATAAAGGAAAAGAAAAATATTTTTTGTATAATAATTAATATTACTATAGTAGGGTTTGTACGTACCTAATATATAAATAATAGTAGTTATAAATTTTATAATATTATAATAATTGTTAACTATTATATAAAAGTGATTTGGTTACCTAAAGAAAAAAGTACAATATAAGTGAATAAAACCCTTTCCTGTTGTCTTGTCATTGATTTTACTTATCACAATTTAATTATAGTAATATAATTGAAAATGTTACATTTTTATGTTTGATAGTCAATTTATAAATGATACAATTTTAAAGTTATGAAAATATAAAACCTTATCACTATAATATTTTAAGTACAATGATGACGCAATTTCAAAATGATAAAATTAGTATAATAGATTGTCATAATTTTCATATATTATGAAGTTTCCGATAACAAAATAAGTAAAACAATTGATATAGAAACAATGATCGATAAACGGTATACAATTATTATGGCGTTAAATATGATAGTATAGACGATTTCATTCCTATAACCAAAATAGTGACATGATATTTTAATAGTTTTAAAATTAAAACATTTATAAATGTAAAAATTAGTACAGTAACATTTTTAACTTTACCAGTACAACAATACAAAGCTGCTATTGTCAGTCTTAATTCTGTAAAAAATAAAAATAAAATATCACTTTAATTTATTTAACTTTCAACTTTGAAAAACAAATTAATTAAATCGTGATAAGTACAATTGTAAATGGCGTGCAATTTGGACGGACGCTATCTTCAAACTCTGAGTCAATTTTATAAGAATGGGTGCCTACAATTAGATAAAAATTGACCATAAATTATTATACACACACATAATAAATAGTTATTTAATGTTTCATTTTATTTACGATCTGCTTCAGTCGCGATAACGCCGACTCGCGTGAACTGATACAAATTGATTTTTATTTAACATCAAATTAAAACAAAAAAAAAAATACCTAAGGCATTTTCGAAAATTCTGTAATATTGATACTATTCGTTTGTGCGTATTAATATCAAGTGGTGTTCTTAAGGCAATTTTCTTATTTTCCGGGACATTGATATCCCGTAAAATGCATTGCAGGGCCTGCTCATAATATTATCATTCCGGATTATCGGCACGCAATGACCACTGCGGCACCGCTTTACGGGCCGCTGCGGGTATGCGGCTACGCATTGGGCGTGTTCCCGTACACCGTGTCACGGTCCGCACCGCACAGGTTCCGCCTGCACTGGTTCGGCGCCGCGCTGAAGGTCGCGCACTTGTTGCTGTTCTGGTCGGCCGCCGTGACTGTCACCGCGACGCTTTTACAGATACGCCCGACCAACACCGTACAACCGAACAGACAGGCGCTCGACAAGAAGTTGGCCTCCACGTCGCCGGTGAAAGTGTTCGAGCTATACGTATACATGACGTTCACAACGTCTGCGACGGCCGCGGCGTGCCAGCTGCACATGATGTTGCCATCGGTCGTGGCTCTGGTCGGCGAGTGTCTGCTCCGGCCGCGCGTCCACCGCGACCGCGCCTGGCCACCGTTTAAAGCATTCACCATAGTCGCGTTCGTCGTCTACGAATTCGGCATTTACTACGTGCTGAGCACGACGAGGTCAGGTCGGCTTATGGTTATTAATTCAATATCCGTTATTATTAGGGCTGAACGACTTACGTCATAGTAATATGTGTATTAACATATCATCTTATTCGTTTTGTCCAAGTCCGTAGTTCGAGTACGGGGGGGTCACTGAAACACATATTTATATTTTTATTTAAATAATTATATAAATATAATTGTATTCCAATTAATTTATTATTGTTATTTTTCAAATAAAAATATAATCTATTTTTTTTTTTTTTAAATAACTATTCAAATCATTTTTAAATTCGATTAATCTAAATAGTCATAAAAAACAATAATTATGTTCAAAAATTGTTCAATTAAACCGTTAATTTTATTTGATAACGTTTGTACGAAGATTCCATGAACATACAACATTTTATATTTTTACACGACTTTTATATTTATTCATTTAGTGGTAATTATCGATATCTTATATCCCATGTATACGCCCCACCACATCTAGATATAAACAATAATAAGACCCGTTGACACAGGTAATTGTCAATTTTAATAACTTTTTTTGTTTCAATTTTTTTTTTTTTTTTTTTATTATTATAGTTAAGAAAATAGTCAACAAATTCTATTTCCCAAAACCCCACATTTAAATGACCTATTGATACTCACAGGATGACGCACGGGAGATTTGGGGACATAATATTGAAATATATATTATATAATATGTACCATATTTGATTTCGCATAGAAAACGTAAAACCAATTTAAAAAAAAGAACACTTAACGTTTAAAATCAGCCCTAAACACATTTCGTTTGGACGTCTCTTTCGAATTCCGCAGGTTCAATCACCAGTTCTTCGTATGTCTGTTTTCGTTCCTATCCAACATCGATTGTATCGTGGTCGAACAGTTTTTCTACGTCACGTGCTTGACACTGTGCGCCCGGCTGAAACGGATCCACGAGGACGTACAGAACCTGGTACACAAGGCCGAACATCCGCGATGGCGATGCTGGGAGAGCACCGCGGACGGACATCCGGCCTGCCTGGGCATACCGGCATTCGGCGCGACGGACATCCGGCACTTGAGGTTTGCTCACCTGAGGGCGACGGAGACGTTTTCGCGGGTCAACCACGCATTCCAACTACCACTGCTTCTGAACATGGTTGACAGCGTGTGCCGCATCGTGTTCTACACGTCCGAGGTGACATACCATTTAACCTATGTCATATGGGACAGACGCACGACGATCACGTATGGGAGCACTATCCTGTACTCTGGCTATTGGGGAATGAGAATCGTCCGGTTGTGGTATCTGCACTCGTGCGAATATTACATCACGAAAATGGTGAGATCTAAGTACAACGCCTATGTATAATCTACAGCATGCATAATATTGTATATTGACTGTAGATGAGTGTGCTGGTTAGTATTCGATTTAATGTTAAAATATAAAAATATTTTAAATAGGTATTTTTATTTACGATTTAAATAAGTTGAGTATTCAAAGGCAATTCTGCAAAAACCAAATGAATCTATTTTTTTCAAAAATGTACTTTTTCATAGATTCAATAAAACAAAGAAAATTATTCCCAACAAGTGAGCGCAACAACCTGCAGATTATTAGTAGTATTTATAAACGATGTAATTCATTTAAATACGACAAAACATTTATTGTTTTAGAAAACACTAACGTTTTTGAAATTTTAATTGTATATCATTGTAAACTATAACAAAAAATATTTTTTATCGTTAAATTATATTAAATTGTTTACTCTTGAACTGCAACATACATTTTCACAAAGCAAAATATTATTTGGAATATTTCAAAACATAAAAATCAAATTTCGAACATATATTTTGTTAGCTATAGCCTATAACTATTTAAAGTATATATTGAAGGTTTTGATGAACAGAGTATTAATCCTATTCCACTCATTTAAACTTTAAAACTATTAAAATTATTTATGATAGTACAGTCTTGATTTTCCAGCACTGCATCAATCCGACATCCTCAGAAATCTGATATATTTTTTACCACATAAAACTATAATTTTATATTTTGGATTAATGATTTAATAATTCAATTAAATTGAATCTTTCGATAATATTGTATACCTAATACATTAAACGCCATTTGAAGTGCAGTGATGTATCGTTTTTGGAATCTGAGCGATGCGATGATGCATTTTTAATTTTTAACGACGTGTTTTTTTTTTATTTATTATTTTTAACTTTTTGTAACGGTTTTCGTTTACTATTATAATAGTTATAGTATAATATAGTTTCTTTGATATTTATTTTTATATTAAATAAATAATTCGTGAAGAAGATATAATACAATATTATTTCAACCATAAATAACCATGAGACTCACCAGTTTCTTAAATAATCGATTTTTATTCTTAACTTATATTGCCATTATTTAAATAGAACCTATCATGTATCAATGCCCTAGTAGTTTCGAAGTTCTCATAAATTATTCATGATATCGATTAGTAATATACAAATATAATCAGATAACTATCTATATTTTATTCTAAGAAAAATTGATTAAGTTAAAACATAGAATTATTAAAATATACTTAGTAATGATTGGGTTAATACCAAAATTGGAATTTTATAAATTGCTATGCATGCAATTAAAACGACAAAAAAATTGTACATAGTATTAACAATTAAAACCATTAGGTACCTACTAAATAATTATTTATTACATACAAATAGAATAAAATTTATTATAATATACGTTTATAAAAACATAAAATAGAAATATTTTATTAATGATTTGGAAAATTTTCAATCAAGTAGGTAGGAATATTAAAATAATAAAACTAACCCACGTGGGTCGAAAATGATTAAATTTAAAAATGTACTCATTGTCCAAATATTTTATTTTATCTTAAATTGTGGAAACATGATTTTTTTTATAAAGATGTAAATTACATTATTAATTCATAAAATATAACCAATATTAATGAAAAAAAAAATAGGTTATAACGCAAAAATATATTGTTAATCTTACTCTGATATTATTTGAGCTTTTTTTTTTATGTAAATCATATACAAGATCCCAACTCTGTTTATAAGTACATATATAAACATAGTTTCTTTGTACTTACTAATAAGTTATTAATAATTTAGTAAATATCAGCTATAATGTCATTCAATTGTTATATAGTTTGTATCAATGCATGCTTATTTAATAATGAAATAAAATAAAATTATATTAATGGTAGTTATAACATTTAAAGTAACTACACTTTTAATGGGTTGACACATTATAGCCGTGTGTGAGCTAATTATGTTAGAAATTTAGTTTGTATAATTTAATTTTACACTGTACATTTATTCAATAATAAATTTAATTATTTTAAATATTATATAGATTATTCCTATACGGATTTCATTGAGCTGGCTTACATTAACATTAAATCCAGTCACTAGCAGGAGATTAATGCCCGAGGTATTTACTTTTAAGTTAAGTCTAGAGAAAAATAATTAAATCGTAATTTTTTAAGTTTAATAAGTTTACGTCATTAAAAGTTATAACATAAAATAAAAACACTATCCTAAAAATTAATCACCACTATTTCAAAGCTCATTAATTCTATATATTTTAACACGAATATTATAATTTTAGAAAAAGAATTATAATAGTAAATTTAAATAATGATAACGTTAAATTGTATAATAATAACAATATTGATGCAGAATGTAGATATAAATTACTCTTTTAATATTTAATATTTCTATAATTATCCATTAGTCATAATTGTCTTAACCATAAACGTATTGCAGATCATTCTATTTCAAAATCAATTAGACGCAGTAACTTCAAAGTTCCAAATATACGGAATGATAAATATTAATATAGATTTTTTCTATGCAGTAAGTACCTAACTAAATATATTATAATAGCTAATATTATATTAATTTATAAATTAATGCAATATATATGTTAAACGATTATTTATATAATCTTGGTACAGACATAATTTTTATTCAATTATATGTTTTAATTTGTATTTTTTATTTAAATTTTCAGTCTTTTAAACTGTATACATATTTATAAATTTATAAAATCTTCTAAATAATAAATATAATTTAAATAATAATAATAATATATATTATATAGGCGTTATAGAATATCTATTAATAGTGTTACACTATTTTCACCATGTTTATTTGTTTTTTTTTCTTAGGGTTTTGGGTTACTAATGGCATACATTATCTTTTTACTGCAGTTTTTTGGTTCTTCTTTGCAACCATCACTAGTGTACAATAATGTCACAGCAACTCAAAGTATTATAGAAATCCAAAATAGCACAAACAACACATGATTGGATAATAGATACTTGGAAACTGATATTTTTAGATGTAACAAAATACCTAGTTTAAAAAATATGTATATTATATTCATGCTAATGATATTAACCATGTTATAATTAATAATTATTTTGTTATATTTATATAGTTAACAAATAAATAGTGCTATACATAATTTATAGTATACACCTAGCTATATCGGCTAATTACACCCACCTGTTATTATAATAATTCTGAATTCATGACGTTCGTGAATGCACTTTTCAAATTTTAGTTGATCCAACCTAGCCATATTTAGGTACAAATAACTACTAAATTACCAACAATAATATCATATAAAATATTAATATTTAAGATAGAAATAGTCCGAAAGACGAACATATTACATATATTATATTGTTATACTAGGTTATATATTTAAACAATTATGTAAAAGATTAAATTGCCTTAAAAACGCTGAACTTGGTTTGTTCATTAAGCTCTATAATCAATTTTTGGCAGGGTTAAAATATGATTATATATCTATATTTTGTTTTTTTTTTTTAAACACTGCTGTCGCGTCAGAGAGTATTTTTACAGATATCTTCAACCCTATAACTCGGGCCCTATATTTCATATATTATTTCTGAACTGTCATGTTTTTACATTTTATATACACTTATTTGATACAGTAGACGTGCGCAAATGCCGATACTGCAATATGAACGAAACAGGTGATAATATGATATCACTAAATAAAACCTAATATGCGGTAATTTGTATCAATCCGCTATATACTGAATTTTAAATTCAATAATTTTGAATAAAATCATAAAAATCGCCCGCTATAACTTATTTGTCTATTGTAATACTGGATAGATTGAATTAATTTTTACCAAAACAAAATCTCATATATTATACTATCAGACTATCTAATAATATTTTATTATTATTATTCCATACGATATAACTATCTGTTATTAAATATTAAGTCAATGTACTGATATATAATAGAGTACTGTGATTAAAAATTTCAGATATGTGATGTAAATATAGTATATTAACTCATATAACTAATATAAATACATAGCCAAAAGAAGTATAAGCAACCAGATATTTCACCTTTGAAGTTTAAATTAACTAAAAAAAAATGTATAAAATAGTATTTAGTTTGATAAGTATAATGTATGAAATTGCTTATAAATATACTACCTGGTTTAGTATCTAAAAAATGGAAATTAAGTTTTTTGATTAGTATAACCTACCTCAAAAAAAAAATCCTTACTTACTGTTTAATTTAGTTATTGAGGGTTAAATTAATTAGCCGATATTAACCGAAGAATTATTATCAATGTACGGGATACCATGAAAATATAGTGCGAAGTCTAGCGACATAGCTTCAACGCACCCAATGCGAAGTGAACTACCAGAGAGCGGGAGCTATTTAGAATCTATAAAATCCGAATAAAGAAAAATATTTTTGTTACCATAACTCTTTGTTTATTATTATTACATTATAATGAAAATCGTAAATAAACGCAGGACTTCAAAATATTATTTATAACGTTATAACGGAAAAAAATGAAAACAATTACAAAATCAGTAAAGAACCGACCCCCCCCCAAAAAAAAAAAAAATTAAAGATCAACAATAAACAAAAAATGTATTTTTAACGAAAAATAAGTAAAGAGAATAAATAAGAAATTTAATAACATTATACGAATTATTTTTTGGAATTAATCTAATAATCTGGTCAACAAATTCTATAAGTTTTGTGATTCTTAGTGTTCTTATATTACTGTGTGATTAATTATACTTACCAGTACCACAAATGACAATATAATTTAGAAACAAAAAATTATAATGTATTTATAAGTTAAAACGCTAAAAAATAAAACAAAAATTAAAATAACCTTAAACAGAAAAAAATCAAATAACGTTTGAACGTACAACTATGTTAAACATTAAAATGTGATAACGTTAGAATAACCAAAATCAGAAAAACGATAAATTTTTTAAATATAAGTCCTGAATAAACGTTTTCAAAATGTTCACGACTTAAAATTCTACACAAACTGCCTTATCAAATTAATAGTTTTTTGTGTTGATGAATAACAATAAAATTCATAAAATATATTATAATACTACCATTAAAACAAGTTTTTGATATTACTTATTTATATATATATATATATATATATATATATAATTAATACTTTAAGCAAAAAATGGTCAGTAATTTCCTTAATAATTAGATAAAGCAGAACAACATGTGGTTGGAATACACCATATATTTTTAAGGAAGGTTAAGGTTTTGAGTAGTGTAAGCACGCGTATACCTAGTGAAAATCTTGCCCACCCCCAGCGGCCTCAGCCAGTACTTTTTATTTATTAAATATATAGTTTTAAGTTTTTGAAAATATATATTTAGTTTTTTTAATTCGAATTATTACAATATAATATACGTATAGCCGTATTGGTGTGTAGTATATTTGTATATATATATATATATAAGTATATAACATTTAGTAAAAATGTGTAATCTTTAATTTATTTATCACACGAATAAATAACATTATTATAAATATGTGCATTACACATGAATATTTAATATAACATTTAATTTATTTTAGATTAATAAAGTAATAGGTAGAACTTACAAAAACTACAGACGCGTAAAAATATAAAGTTGAATATATATATATCCCTGAGGGACAATGTCCTCAATAAATGCCGAGAAAAAAGGTTCAGAAATATCCTAATACGAGAAGTGACTACCAATAATAGGTACTCTATTAAGAATGAAATCGGATCTCGGTGGCCACCAGTTTTCATCGGACGGCAGTCAAACAACATCCGTTTGCAAACCTCACCGAGTCAACTATCTGTACGTGTCCTGTTTATTAAAGCCACGCCCATACGCATAAGGTGGCCGTCAAGGTCTGATCTCATTTTGAATAGAATATAATAATGAATAATACTAACCTAACCTATTATAGGATATAATAAATTGAAATTTCAATATTATTATTTGATTCATATGCTTCAAACAAAAGACGACGTTTAGATTTCAAAATATTTAAGTTGATTTTTATTCTTATTCTCATTAGGGCTTATTCAATTTAAGTTTAATTTTAATCATGTTAAATTAAAAAAACTATTTAAAAATGGTTTTCTATTTTTACGAATTTACTCTATACTTACGCATATACGATACACATAACATAACAAACCACTACAAGGTTTTTTTCGTCAAAAACGATTTTATACAATATACTAAACGTAGTAAAATGAAACGTATTATGTAGATAATATCGCCATCATGGGTTTAGAATTCCAATTGTACACGACAACATTCGACTACATTAAATGTATTATATTAAATGTATATCTATGTATAAAGGGAGTTATCGTTGAAAGTTACAATAAATTATAATGTAAATGACTGTGTCGTCTTGAATGTTCTTTGTACAACATAATATAATGGAAATGATTTTCATCTGAAATTCAAATATATGTAATTGTTATTATATGACTTTAGAAACCAATTTTACACAATATGATGTCATGTCCGACCGTGTGTGTGTGTGTATGTATTTGCTAGTAGGTATAGTGTGGTGAACCCTCATTGTACGTACGGGCAGAAAAATACTTAAGGGGCCGCTTCACCAACATTTGTTTTCTTTGTCTATCTACCATATAATATAAGAACAAAGATATTCCGTATTCCCACGATTGCGACTCTCTGGTTCAGTTTAGGGCAAGACACCTATTATATATTTTATAAAGAATATTTTCATGTGCATTAACCGGATAGATTTTTTATAAATATAAGCATGTTTTAATTTAAAATTATTTTGATTATTTTTAAACATTAATAACTTATTCAAAAATTTTGATGTAGAGGCCCCTTAAATTCAAAAACATTCCATTCTTGAATCCCGCACAGTTAATATAGAATGGATGATGTGTGTGGGATATCGAAAATATTCTACAGACCTATAACGTTTGAATAGAATCTGTCAACAACATTTATTTCATGATATTATGTTTATTGATATTGCTAATAAAGTAATTGTTTTTTTTATAATTTATTGTCGATTTAATTTTGATGTTATATATAAGTATTTATCTATAAAAATAATACATATTGATACTTTTCAATATAATTTTTATTATTGCATATTAAAAATATATGTTTTTTTTTAAATGCAATTTAACTCTTAAGAGAATCGAGAATAGTATGCCTCTCACGGGTTTACTTAAAAAAATTGCAAAGCACCCCATATTTAAAATTCAATTTACGCCAATGTATAATTTCTAACTTATACTTTACAGTCTCAAAATATATAAAACATATATTTTTTGTACATAAAAACTTACATTTTGTGTAAGAATATATTAATAATGACTAGCCGACTAGGGCTCAGATTTCAATGCATAATTGTATCTTTTTTTTGAGCTGTCTCACGTGATGTTTTCCAAGCTACAAATCTGTTTTAAGTACTCCTTGTTTTAACTACAATTTTTTTTTTGAGGCATTTTAATCATTTATACCGAATTAATTTTTTAAAAGTAGTGAAATAAAAATTTTATATGTAAAATTTAAGTTTTTACTCACTTTTATTTATAAACGTATACCTACACATTTTTTTTGCTAAATTTTATAATTTTTATTTATTTCATTAATACACAATTTTTGTTCTTTGAAACAATAAAATGATCTAATGTAGATTTATGTTTAAATTATTTTTTGGGAACATTTTTTAGCGCTATTAGGACATAAATTCGTTTTTTTTAAATATTTTTAGAACATTTAAATCCGAGCCCTATAATTGTCAATTACCAATAAGTGTTACGGAGTTAAATAAAAATATTACCTATACGTTTGATGATTTTGTCCCCAAACATGTCGTGTCGTTAAAATATTTTTTAAATACTTTTACGTTGTGAAAGGACGGCTATGGTAAGGCGGTACACGATCGTGCCTATGTCAAACTACTCAAACACCATTAGATAATCCCTACCATCGGTTTTAGTATGGAATTTCATTTGTATACAACAAATAGGCTCCGGCTATATAACATAATATAAATAAATACATTATATAGAGTATAGATATGGGCTAGGGTTATTGTAATAAATTATAATGTATAAGACTTTGTCGTCTGTGTTCTTTGTACAATTATATTGGAAATAATAGTATACATATTTCGAGACAAGCTCTCTTTTATTATCTGAAAATCAAACAGCTATTATTCCATTATTATGTTTTAGAAACCAGTTTAACAATCAGTTGGTACTAGGTATGTGTCCAAAATCCTAATGTCAGCATATGGGTAGATAGCAGGTGCGGTAGTATACCCGCCCCACACGTATGAGACACAATTATAAATTCTATAACATCTCGGTCCCCGGACCCCTTTTGATTTTGAGTAGAGTACGGGGTAATAAAAATATCCTAAAGCGTTTGAATTTAGTCGGCGAGCCCTATAATATATTATACTCACTATATTGTTATAAAACCTACATTTCACATGTCACATGCATAATGGTTACTGCTGTTTTCGAAAATTCAAAAACAGATAAAAAATAATATGTTACTTATAAGTTATAACAAATAATTTTGTTATTTTAATTAGTTGTATCAAATCATTCAATTAAGCTGGTTGAGTGGCGTACACTATATCTTTAAGGTGCCACCCTTCCAAAAAAAAAAAAATATATTAATATGAGAACAAGGAGAAATCTAGTAAACAAGGAGGCCATAATAATGGCCCATTTGTACCCATCCATTTTTCCTAACCTAACCTAACCTAACCTAACCTATCCTAACCTATTTTACTAATGAATTTCTATAATTCTGTTTCTTGTTTTTATTAATTAATAATATAATATGTAAGTATTATTTAAACTTAAAAATCATATTTGATTATAACTTAATATTACTTAAATACTTACTATCTATGAGTCATAAACTCATAACATAGGTAATCAAAAAAAGTTAAAACATATAATTATATATTTCTAGGAGTAAATGATAGAGATTACAGTCTCAATTGACTAGAGTAGTAATATACTGTATGTAATTATTATAAATATAAAAATAATAATAACGTAGTATATAGGGGATTTTTTTTTTATAAAATCAAACATTTGATTTATATTATTTGATATTTGAGATGAACTGGATACTGGATTATTAATTTTCTGATGGTGGTATGTACACATACATGAGTATACACTAGGTATGAACTAGTGAGTATAGAATATACAGTATATACTGTTAAATCAACAAGGTTATTATTATTTTATTATTTATTATTTATTTTATGCAACAATAACATATTTTTAATATTTAAATATTATATATAAATTTTTAAAGGTACTAAACAATAAACGTTTATTATACAACAAACTTGAAAACAATTTACCCTTGCCAAAAAATGCTTCAATGTTGACATCCACTTGACTTAGATTATTCTTCAATAACAATACGATTGAAATACAATAAATTGAGTATTTGGATTAAAATATAATTTAATTTAAAATAAATAATATTCACATTACAACAATAATGTAATTTTGCTATTCAAATTAAATTAAAATCTACAAAGTATAGCTCGTATTGCATACAAGCTACCTACATGATATTTTTTATTTTGCAATTTTTTCAAAAAAATCACAATGTTAATGAAAATAAAATTTTAGATGTCAAAATGTTCAGAAAAATAAATTCTACAAAATAACTACCTTTAATTCTTTTGAAAATAATTTTTTTAACTATTTACCAAAACATAAATTAAATTAAAATATGAAATAAATGTATTCCTTATCCTTATGAGTCATATACAAAACAGAATCTCTATTATTTCAAAAAATCGCAACCGTTAAATACTTAAAGGACACTGTATGTTTCGATGTTTGTTTATATATTATATCAACGAAGGTTGTCGTATAAGTGTATAACTTATACTTATCGTTCGATGGTACCTAACTTGAGAACTCAAAAGACTATTGATTAAGCGAGTTACAGAATCATTTTTAGTATTGATATGACTACTTCAATTTTTATAGACCGGGTCTTCAACAGTTATAAATCAATGAGATAATCATAATAAGATCAAACTCGGAATAAGACTTTTTGGCTACTAAAAATAAAAATTTGATAATTAGCACTAGGTACTGAAATTACTCACAAACATGCAATCTACGGGCCTCTCGGAAACGCAACACACATACATACATGTCTGAAAACCTAAATTGCCCGGTTACACCGGTGCTCACGTTCTAAAATATTATTTACAAAATAGAATGTACTGCCTCAGCTCATTTGCTTCGCTAGTTCACTGGCTTAATCTACCAATATTAACATCGTATTTTTAACAATATTATTATTATTTTATATTATTTTTTATGTACCGACCAAATTGGTTACAATAAATCATAATGTACATGACTGTGTCGTCTTGAATGTTCTTTGTATAACATAATAATATTATATCTAATGAAATGGTTGTGTATATAATATATCGGGAATAGGTTTTTTTTCTTCTCTGAAATTCAAACATGCAGCTGCTGTTATTGTGGCCTTTAAAAACCAGTTTTATTGTCAGTAGGTTCACGTTCGACCTAACGCTCAAGTAAACGGGGTATTTGTGTGTGTGTGTGTTTGTGAGCGTCTATGTGGGTAGGTGAAGAGCATGATATAGAAAGACACCGCTCGTACACGTTCCGATATCGAATTTTCTCGGCAGTTTGGTAGACTAACCTAACCAATGGTAGTACAAATACTTCGTTCAGGTAGTGCCACCATTCGTCCGAAAGCCAGTTTTTATATTATGAATACATTGTTTTTAATGTAAAATATTAAAAATGTCTACACATTTTTGGTGGTTTATGATAATATTACTTAAAAATTAAAAATAGTGAACAAGTAAGAATTCTTTTTAAATAATTTTTTTATTCAATTACGTACAATTAAAAATAGTTTCAATTAACGAAGTTTTATTACACCTACTATATTTTAAACACTTTTGTTGTAGTTAAATATTTCAGAAGACTTGTAAAATTTGTAGGGACTGCCACTGTTTTTAAAATTGAGGCAGTCGTTTCTAGTTTTTCTAAAACTTTTTCAGTAATATTGAACTCGTCATGTGTAATAATATTATTTGCTTCGAAGCGTAATGCACAAACATAATCTAATCTTTCTCACTACACAATTTATCATCACGCGGATTATGTTTATTCGAAACCTCAAAAAAGAGATTGATTATCCTAAAGTAAAATTAAATATTTTTATGATTTAATTGTAATATTTTTTTTTATTAATTTTCATTTCTATTACTTTATCATTTATCTTTTTTTACTATTTTAACTATGGTGCATTAGTGCTTTGTTAATATTGTGTATATGTAGTATATTGAATCGATTTAGTTGTTTTTATTTGATAGTGCACAATGTAAACTTTTTTTTGAACATATAAAATATCACACAATAAGTATACATTTAAAATTTAAATAAATAAATGTGTACGATATGGCTACATGTCATGTAATATTATTACAATTTTTACATAATAATTGGTACATGATTCCAAAACATTGGTTTATTTTAATAATCTATACAATATAACAGCAAATATATTATATTGACACGCAGATTATTGACATTTGAACAACAATTAATATAATACACTTAAATAAAATTATTTTCTGACTCGTATAAAAGTCAGCCTTCGTGCGAATGGTGGCGTACTCTGGTTAGGTTAGGTTAGGTTATAAATGTTGAACTACTAAACTGCCGCGATTTTTTACGCCAATATCGTATCATTGTAAGATACGGGAATGGAGCGGTGTCATCTCATTTTCTCTACATTGTGCAGTATACCTATTATTGTTATTATAGAAATAACGATCACCGGTTACACGCTACACGACAGCAGCTGTTTATTTTACTGCTAAATACATTAAATACGTTTAACCTCAAATAAAATATTTCAAGTTGAAGAATATTTAACGGACTGTCAAATTTTTATTCAAAACATTACAACTATCTAATGGCATTTACTATTAGTCATTAGTACTGATAAGTAGTTCATTGAACTATAGTACGATTACAGTCTACCGTGTAAAACAATAAAATGTCTGTCTTTCTTAAGAGGACGCCATACCCGCATGTGTTGTCTATATCTTACTAACGTACATCATAACAAATTTTCGTTTAGTAGAATACCTTTTGTGATGTTAGTCTTAATATTAGATTAAATTTACTTATTATCAAATTTAATAGTAAGAATATTATATAAACAAAGACATATGGTTTTATTGATATTATCATTTTAAAGTGAGTTATGGACATTTTAAAGTTGTAAATCTGTAACTCACTTTAAAATAATAATATCATTAAAAACTTATGCCATTGTCTAATTAATATTCTTACCTTTAAATTTGATAATAAGTATATTTACTCTAATATTAAAGCTAACATCACAAAAAGTATTCTGCTGAACGAAAATTTGTTATGATGTACTTTAGTAAGACAAAGACAACACATGCGGGTATGGCGTCCTCTTGAGTTCAAAATGGTTAAGAGGTGTTCACTGTAAGTTAGTTTTATGTCGTGAAGATAACTCGTTTACTAAACATGAAAAAACAAATGGAAGTTTACAATTTTATTTTTATCGATGTTCAAAAATATTTGATAAACAATCCGATCTCTCGCATCCCCAGAGAAGAACACATGGTATGTCTTTAAATAATTTACATTTTATTTTACCGAATACCAATAAATATATTTATTTGTGATATTGAATTTTATAAGATACTGTACCAATTCAAACACAGCAGATCGAGCTAGCCCCAAATGTGCAGTACAGTACGTCAAACACTAAATCCAATACATCAGGCATGAAACCCAATATATCAAGCATAGACGAATATGATGCAACATCGGACGATCAATCTGAAACAACTGAGATGTATACCAGTGAATTAGAAAATTTTGAAAGTGATAACTCAGATGATAATATGCAACGTAAGATTTGTGTAACATGAAGATTTATGTTGTCAATCCTATCTTTTCCTAGAAATTATAAAGCAGCAAATAATTTTGAAAAAGATATTTTTAAATTAAGTAATCATGTCATTATCAAATATATAAAAATATTATTGCAACTTTACTAATTTTATTAAATATACATTTTTAGGATTAAATAGAAGTACACGGATTAAGAAAATAAAAGTGAAACTGCATATGACTGAATATCTACTACACAAATTATAAAAAAAAACAAAACAATTTTTAAGTATTGAATCACATATTTTGAATGTTGTTTAATTGTAAAATAAAATAATAATACGTTATAGTAAGACTATAAAATACATATCTACACACATTTTTTTAAATATTTTTAATTTGCAACTTGTCGTTTTATTATATAGCCAGTAGTCTAGTTTTAAATTGTGAAGTAAATACTAGTAACACCTCTACATTTCTAGCATACTATTTTAATTTGTTTTAATATAAGTATAGTAATTTACTTATAGATAAATCAGACTAATCAAATTATTAAACTTGTACTCAGTTACTTCTATGTTCTGTGGTCTTTAATATATTATCCTCAAGAATTGAATAAAATAATAGCATAGTTGTTAGTGTACTATATAATATTATTATTTATTAATTTTTTTTGCTTGTTAGTTTTACACAGGTCATAAGTTTCTAGGATCTGTAAAATAAAACTCAAAAATCTTTATTTATATCCATTTAACAAACCAGTTTTCAAGAATAGTAATACTCTTTAACTGTATAGGAATATGGAATTAGGAATAAATATTCATAAATACTTGGTTTAAACTACAAAAGAGATGAGTTGTATCAGAAATATTAATATTCAGATTATTAGCACAACTTTAATAAATTTATTATTACCATTACGTGTGTAAGAAAGAAAGATTATGAGGAAAAAATCAACCTCATATTATACACGGACTTAGGTAATATAATAAATCATTAACTTTCATTATATTAATGTAATTTTTGTATTTTAGGTTCATTGGTATACTACGCATACACTGATAATTTTTATAAAAACAATTTCAAGTTTTTTTCAATCAAATGGAAGACTGTAAGACGGACAATGACTGAATTTGTGACATTAAGAGCAAATAGTCATACACATGAAAATTTTATGTTAAACATTCAACGACCATTTTTGTGATTTTTTGACGATGTTGACTTAGATGTATATAAACAAAATCTCTATACAAATTTTGAAACGCCAACTAAAAATGTTTAAAAAAAATAAGCTTATATTTATAAATCATGTTGACTAGTAATTTGTGATTGAGGATCATATTCATACTCAAGCTCATGATTTTCAGCGTATAATCTACAGATTATAGAATGAGTATTAAACATGTAAAAGTATCTTAATTTATTTTAATAATATTTTTGTGGGTAATGCTAACGATGGAAGATGAGTTGAACATGATTTTTCGTTGATGACTGTGATTTGTGGTAAATACTGTAATAATAACTAATCTTTATAATTAATTCATAACCTTTATTTTTTAATAAAAATAATATTATGTTCTTCATCATTCTTAGTGTCTGTCTTTGGCTATGGTCATATCACATATGCATTGAATTACTTATTGTAATTATGATTGGTAAATTTTTGAATAATATATATATTCAGTCTAGTATTTCTTATATTTTATAAGAATTGTATAAAAATAATTGTTTGTATTCAATTATACATAAATCAACATTAAACATATTTCTTCTTTTTTGTTCATCGATCACATACAATGCTGTAGTTGCATTTAAATCATACTTTATACTTAAAAGTGCCATTGGTGAGTCATACATTTTAGTCATTGTTATACCAATGTAGGCTATTTTAGGCAATTGCCTCAACTCAAAAATGGGCAAATACTGGGTTATAAATTGTGTGGTAAAATGTTTTAATTATAATATTTATTCTAAGTAAGAAAAAAAAATGTAGATTAAACGATAAGATTCTAAGGGTGAATGTGTGGTCAAATGGTAATTATCCTCAAGTCACAAAATTATTCAGCATGATACTGCATTTTACTCCTTGTACTTGAATATACCTTTAGATATTTATCACATTACATTTTTGTGAATTCTATTAACAAAAAATTTTTTTAATTAAATATGTTAAGATAATAGATGATATTATTTAATAGTAGTATTATTATTTATTAGTAAATAACAATGTGTATATAAATACACTGTATTAAAATTTTATTTTATTATTTCGTCAATATATGTATAATAATACATAGAATACGATGTCATGGCATTAATACTTACATCTGCATTCATGAATCGTTTTATGTAAAATGATTGAAATTAGGTAAGATGTGGGTTAATATCATTAATACAAATTTACACATAAGACAAATAGATAGAAAATTAAGCACGCATGTTATTGAATTATTTTAAATTATTACATATGTATATAATACGACTTATATAGGTACCTATGAATATATAATGTCCAAATACCGCCTAATACATTTAAGTTCAGAAGAGATGTTAAGTTGTTAATATGTTAATAACAGTTAAATAATGTATAAAGCGTAATAATATATTTTTAGAAAAAAAGGTAGGCAAATCGATACAGCTCTGGTGTACATTAGATGCTGAGACCGTTGAATGGGTCACTGGGTCACAATTATGGATGTGTTAAATTTTAATTCAATTATGTATCATATTATTATGTATCATTATATACGAAATACGAATAACAATTCTAAGCGGAGACAGTGCTTTTTTAGAATAGCTATCAAAGCAATTTATTTTATTTTTATATTACGGTAAGTTGATATAATTTTTTCCGAAAATATTGCATTTATTATTTTATTAGTATTTAATTATTATAATGATAATATATATTTATAGCGTATACAATATTATTAGTGTTTGAAAATTTTATGAAATTTAAGATTGTGAAATATTTCACGCATTTGAAATATTTCAGTATTATAACTAATATGATAAATCAGTACCTAAATATACAACTTGTATACCTACACTAATACGTACCCTATACTACATCATTTTTACTATTATAAGAATTATAATCTATAAGAACTCCGTATACCAGATACGAGCTTAGTCAGTTGATATACGTATCAGCTTTTATTAATGTATTCTTAATTTAATAATTTACTTATTGTTATCATATAATTTTAATTCATTTTTGACTGAAATAAATAAATAATAGTTATTATTTTATAATAATAAACCGTGTGTCCATATATTATATTTACATGTTATAAACGTATACCTAAACTACAACGTTTAGATTATTACGATAATAAAGCATTGACCGTCAATAACAGTATTATAAAAATATTGTACTTATGTTTAGTCATAATAATAGTACCATCATACAATATGACATTTGCCAACGTCGTCGACGATAAGTCGTTTCCTAGGAAAAAACCGAAGTTTCGCAATAATGCTATAAATAGTCGAAAATAAGACCCAATATAGTATAAATATATCAACCACGGTACTTATTCCATCAATATCAATGATTTTACCTAAAATTTTCAGATTATATAATTAATAATTGATAACAACCCTTATTAATATTAATAATATTTTTAATATAAAAAATGTCAATGTTTCACGTTTTTGTGAAATATTTTAGCATATAGTGAAATATTTTATACTGCAAACATTACATATTATATTAATTTATATAACTCTACATTGAATAATATATTTCTGTAAATATCATAAAACATTAAAATTAGTTTAGCTTCCCATTAGAATATTTTATCATAATATATTTTGAAAAATATCGTAAAACCAAGCTTACATCCAACTAAATGGCACATATTGCTATCATTATTTTGTATTAAATTATCTAATTTATTTTCTTGTCTTTATTATCGGAATCATTATATTCTTACAATATTATTATATATTTATTTATTTATTTTTACCTATCATTTTGAACAATTATAATTATAGACTTTATATTTTTAACTTCATAAGTTACCACCCAGTAATTTCTATTGCTTTGAGCTAGTTTATTGAACTCACTAGACACAGTCGTATTCAATGGCACTTGGTAACCTTTTCTCATATTATCTGAGTAACTGTTTAAGTAGAGATGTAATATAGTATATTGGTTATTGGTATCTTTGTAATAAGCGCGCGCAAGCATCAATATTGCATAACCGAAGCGCCGTATTACATTTCAAATAATATGTATAATTGTATAGATAAAATATGATAAAAACATTAAAATATATTAAACTGATATTTTATTTTTTATAAAATCATATACACGTTTAAGGGCTATATTAATAATAAAAGTATAAAATATAGAAATTATATTCTATAAACATCAATAATAAGTAATTAAAATTATTTTCCTATTCCATATTATATTTGCAGCTATTCTCTAAAATAAAGCTTGTTGAAAGTGATTTACATTATATCATATGAGCTAAAAAAATGAAATAGATAATTAAGCGGAATAGTTACTATGTCTAATAAGTATTTAGATATAACTGTCTTCTATTATGTATTATAATATTTTATCTATACAATTGTGATAGACATGATTTAAATAATTTAGCCATCATATAACATAACAAATAAATAACATATTAAATATTCCACAGAATTTCATTATTAAAGATGTTAATAATTTATGTGTTAGATTTTTTTAATAGAAAATTATTTGTAAAATATGTGCTCAAAAAGGTTTTACCTATTATTGTTTGTAAGCTAAAATGTGGTTTCTAGAACAAAAGAAAACACTACGCCTAAATTCGTTCGGCTCGATCGCAGCTCCTAACTTTGAGACATCTTATCGAGTCCTCAAAATAAATATTCTTCATATTAGTAATATTTTTCAGAGATACGCCATAGTATGCTTTTTTGATGTTACCGTTTACACCATTTCTGAAATTTAAAAATAAGGTTGTAAATTTATTTGATGTTTTGGAACCGATTTTTTGGATTTTTCATCGTTCATTAAAACCGTTGTTATAGTCGATATCGCTAAAAAATAAGACAGATGGCTGTTTAGTCATCAATGACAGTAGACTGCTCAAACAACAGACATTTTTATCAAAAGATTGAAAATGTGATGTTAAAATTTGATGTTATTACATACAGATTTTTTTCTTTAAATCTGTGTTCAACAACGAGACATATCCAATGATTATTTATGAAGTTATTAAGTAAATGGACTTATCTGGCTTAAAATATTATGAGCAAGAACCAAATAAGTCCGGACTCGTCTGGTTTTTGCACACAACTGTTGGCTATAATGCAATTAGTAAATAGTTAGTATTGATAGTAGTCATATTTATTGTTTCCCATATTATAATATTAGTTTATGGTATAATACAAAACACAATAAATTTTCGACAACTTTTTTACAATTAATGAGCAAAAAACCAGGTAAGTCCATATGTTTCATACTTCCAAGCTATTTTAAAAGATCAAAAATGTATTTAAAATGCAATTTAACTTTACTTATCTATTTACATGTCATTAAAGATAAAGATACTTATGTTGTATTTACAAATAAAAATATAAATTTTTAAAGTTTTGGTAAAATAAAACATGTTTCCTGAACAATTTCAAAAAGTGGACTTATCTCGTTGTTGTACGAAGCCCTTCAATGTTCTTTACAAGTTTATAAATATAAATAATATACTATAAGAGTAAAACATTAAGATGAAATTTTTTTTTTACACAAATTCTAGGTATAAGGTGCCAACTGAAGGTTTTATATATTTATTTTAAATTATGTTATACAAGTTTTTAATCTTGAAAAATGTATCATCTACACATTTTCTTCAGCTGCAGGTTCCAAAGCTTTAGAAGAGGCTTGTTATAAGAATACTAGGAGCGACTGTTCCTGCCCCGAAAATGAGAAAATATGTTTTAAGTTGAACAAATTTAATCATAATTTATAACAGAAGATTGATCATTCAAATAAAAAATTATTGTATCTAAATCATAAAATGTAAAAGTTAATGAAAAATTTAACTAAAGAAGAACCTAAAAATATTACATTGGTCTTAGTAAATTTAGTTAGTAGGTGGATGGGTGGGCTGTTTTGAAACTTGCCTCTTGAGTTTTGAATACTCAAAGCTCACTCAGTGTTATATCAACACTCTCTTCCATTTCATTCCTGTGTAGATTCTGTGTATTTTAAGATGTTTTTATGTTATTAATGTCTATATATTATAAGGTAATTAGTAATTAATTTTATCGTTTTGTAACTCTCTATCACCACTATAAGCATAATAAATGCTTAAAGGAGATCGATAAATCAATGTTTTATTTAATATGTTACTCTCTCAAAAATATATTTCTGATTCAAATATAGAAAAAAAAAATTATGCATTCAGACCATTTTTTTTAAGTGCATTTCCCCGTTAGTCAAAAACTGCAAAATTCTCAGATAAAAGCTACCTATAATATATATAAAAAATTATATTATATAATAGGTGTTATTTATAAAATACAATGCTATATTTTTCACTTAATTATTATGTTGAAATTATATTTACAAGACTTAAATATTTTACCAGTGATAAAATTGTCAATGTTGGACCTAATGTAGTTAACAAAATATTTTGACTTTTTAGTACTATTTATAAATATTTGAAATTTTTTACTGTTTTAATTTTTTTTTTGTTTTTTGACTTGAATATGATTGTTGAGTATAGTAATGATACTAAGTACATCGAAGTCAAGAAATAGAAAGTTGTAGATAGGACTAAAAATTAGTGAAATTATATAATAATACAGCAAGTTTACTTACAAATTTATAAATTATAAATAGTAAAGAAATATTAAAACATTTAATTGATTTTAAAGTATTTAAGGTATTTTCAAGGTATTTTATTTATATCACGAACATATTCATAATTCATATAATATAGTCTTAGTTTCTATTGAATTGAAGTTAATAACAATAATATATATATAGTATAGAACTATAGATGAGTACTATTATTACTATTATAATTTATTAACAATTAATTCCATCTACTATATAATTTATAGTAAAATAAACTGTACTATAATAGCATTATAAATATATATTATAATAAAATAAAGTTGAAAGACTGTATCCGCTCAGAATATTTATTCTTATGCAATATGATTGGATATTGATTGATCATTGAATTCAAATTTAACACATTCATTATAGTGACTTACTCAATGAAAACGAGGTAGATAAACACTTAAACCATACAATATAATATCAGTTACTAGATAGTTGCTCACTTTTTCAAACAATTGTTATGATTGTAGATATTATTTAGTTCAGAATAGGTATTCCAAATTGGTTTTTTTTTCAAAATTAGTTCTCCTTCGAAAATTATTTTCAATAATTTTATTTGCATCTCAGTCTGACAACGATAGAATTTTGTTTTTTTTTTTTTTTATGATTAAATCCAAATATTTTTATATTAATCCCATTGTTCTGTTAAACTATTTAGAAAAATACACATTGTATAAATTATACAATAATAACTGTATTTTTTAATTGAATTTAAGAGGACGCTATACGTTTAATCGTACAGGCAAATATTGAAACTGAAAACCAGGTTGAAAACAAATGCGGGTTTGATGTCCTCTTAAAACGGACAAATTTGAATTCACATTATATCGTCATCAATAGAGCTGTATGTTATATTGATATAAAAAAAATTATAACCTCAGTGAGCATTTTGTATCTAGGTATCCTTTGGAAAATAAAAGAGATAATTTGTACGATAGAAGTAATAATAGCAAACTAAACATAACCTACACTTGCTAATCAAGAACAAATTTTATATTGGTGCATATTTTAACATTTTTCTCTATCGTGTTATTTGCATTGTGATTGAAACATTTTTAGTGTGCATACTTATTCCGTTATCCAGACATGACTAATAATATTATTGACACCAAATTCACATTAAATTTTCCACACGCTAAGCACTGATAATTAGTACATCATCAACGTCGATGTCGATGCTTACGTAACGATAAAATATTCACGTATTATTTTTATGAATTATGATGTATACGCCGCAGTACCTCCGTACTTTTATGTACTCGTGTGTATATTTTAATGACTTTATTATAATGCATTCCTGGTACCTACAGGTGCTGTAAAAAAGTCAAAGCCATCGTATATATATATATATATATTGTATACTTACGTCGGTAAAATAACGCACACACTCACGAATTGCGGCACAGTAAATGCGATATAATCATCGCGGCACACCGGCCCGTAATTAGCTGCGAGTGAGTCTCGGGACAACAAAACAACAACAACAAAAAAAAGGTTATTACATTGTCGACCGACGGCGGCGGTAAAATAAAAAGACAGACATTTTCAAAGAAAATCGGCGGCTGTCGACGACAGATTTCGTGTAATATAATATAGTATAGGCACTTATACGTACACACCTATAGGTATACTATACCTACTAAAGGTATTATTATACATTATTACGTATTTACGCGTATCCGATTGCGGCGAATAGTCCACGTTTTAACGGTAATCGTCAAAGGGGCGAGTGCCGTGCACGTCCATATAAGCATGTGGACTATCATCGGACGCATATTATATATTATAAGATTATAATAAAAACGATTTGGGGTGTTGGAAAGAGCGGCATTCGTTTACGATCCTGATTCTGAGAAACTCGCTCTTTGCGCGGTACGGTTTTGGCCAACTCGCACGCGTACACATTATAAATTTTATTACATTACACAGTATTACACAAATTTTACAAGCGCATACGTATATAATATATATTATGTGTGTGTGTGTGTGTGTGTTAACGAAGTACACGATTTTTTTTCTCTTATTTTTCTCTGTGTCGTTTGACGCCGGAGGGTTGCTGCAACTACACCACAATACGATACAATATAATATATATTGTTCCGATTTTTTAAAACAAGCCGCGGCTGTAGTCTCTGTTTTTCGAGTCTTAATAAAATAATATACTTCACAATGCGTTTATACGGCATTGTTGGATATGATGTAATATAATAGTGTATAGTCTTATATGGTGTTATTGATCATAAATCTGCGTATATATATATATATATACTATATAATATAAACAATATACATATTACACAGAAAATCGTATATTATTGTGTGTTCATATGATATACGATCTGAATACATTTAAATGCATTTAATTTTATTGAAGAAAGTCGCTTTACAATACCAAAATATACATTTTATCTTTGTAAGTAGGTACTGTGCTTAAATATATTATTATGCGCCGAATGCCGATCAACTCTTTTATGCTGGCCCGCCTATATATGGACTGTTGGGCGTTGACAGATGATCAATGATGCCGACGTGTACGCTATTGGAAGACCGTGAAAACATATATCACAATAAGGACATGAATTCAAGTACCCGTTACAGAATAACTGGCATTTCATTGACTGTCAAAATAATAATATATCATTATAATATTATAATGTTAATAGTTATTATTATACTGTCTAGTATTCGTGAAACGTTACAACTATATTATTATATAATAGGTATATATTTTATGGTGCTATATAGGCTGGTTGGAAAAATACAAGTATCGCGTCCAAGGGCAATACTTATCCGTTTCCGCCAAAATTGAAATGCCTGTTTCCGCCATCATCAACTGTATCCGCCAATATCAAAAAAAGTTTAATTACTGTTTCCGCCAATTCACCTGCCATGATCAAAATATAACCAAACTAAAAAAAATTTTATCTTGCATTTAAATTTAACCCTGCAGGTTGTATAAAATCTTCACAGTTCAATGCATACTTATAATTAAAAATTTTTGATATCGTTTCTTCGGTATTTCGAGTGATGAGAAAACCAATATTACTCGTACCCGGAAGAGTAACAAATATAATTACATTGAATTGTATATTGATACATAATTTTTTAAGAAGAAGTAAAACTTCCTCTTCTAAATATTCACCGGATATTTGATATTGAAAATGAAGAAGGGCAGATTATTCCTGGTACGTGGAGACGAGAACAAAATAGTATGACATCTCTACTATCCATTCGTAATACACCCAGAAGACCCAAAGATGATGCTAAAACAATACGAAATTAATACACTACTTATTTTTCAACAAATGGAAAAATACCATGATGGCAATATAAATATTACAATTTTAAACATTATCTTATTAGGTACCTAGGTACACATTGATACCAAAATAATGTACAGTTATATCACTTACATTATTTATATATATATATATATATATCATATATTATTTGCATATAATAATACACTGTAGGTACTCAATATACTCATGTTCCATACATTATACATTTTAATAAATAATAATAACAACATGATTTCTTTTATCTTATTTTTAACAACGGATTATGGTTAGATAAATAAATAAGAACCTTTTTTATTTTAATATTGTATCTAATAAAATACTCTATATTATTATATTTTATAATACATTTTATTAACAATGAATAAAGAATTCGTAATATTAATTATTAACTAACCACAATTTTTTTTTTCTTAAATATATTTAATGAAAAAGTAAATAGGTACGCGGATATCATATACAATAAATAGTACTTACGTACTTATTTCTATCGAATAATTCTAATTAATCTCAATTATTGAAATCAAAATTTCAAACGTGTGCATACATATAATCATTATCAATTTTTGAAATAAAAAAAAAATTGTAATAATGTACATTAAAAAAATTATTATATTATTATTATTATTATTATTATTTAAAACTAATACTTAATACTTATTAATTTTGACGCCACTGGGCCAATGTTAGTATGCTGCTGTTTTTGCCGGTCTACAAGAACATGTCGTGGGATCAGTAATAGTATATTGGCCGTTCTTTTGACGTATCACATTTACCGACAATCCTCAGAGACAGCACCAGTGACAAATAACTGTACAAGTATGCCGATCCGACGGCATGGCAAGTAACCACCAGTACCAAATATTGGCCAAGTACACTAGTCGTGGGAATGCGGCTAATTAGTTATTATAAATAACTATTATTATAACTTATAATACCTATTTTAACTTTTAATTTAAATAAATAAATAAATTATTAGAGTTTGGGGCTTTTTGAGCAAAAAATCATCTAAATATGCATGCAAATGTACAGTTAGAACTATCAAAATTGAAAATTTATTTAAAAACATGCAACCAAAAAATTTTATTTGAAAAAAAATGCAATTTGTATAAAAATGTTAGAAAATAAAAATTTCAAAAATAAATTATTAAGTACTAAAAATATTTAAGAAAAATATATTTTCTCTGAACTCGATTATGTATTTACTTATGCGATTACTAATTCGATATTTTAGGCATTTTTAAACTCGTAAAATAAAACTACATATTAAAAAAATACACTATATTATGCAGGTTAGTCTGTAAATAGTAACTAAGTGGAAACGATAACCGCGATACACGAACATCGTATGCGTACTGATTTTGTCAACATGTTATTCAATTTCCAATCGTAATTTTATCCAATAAAATAAACAATAGTCATAGTATGCCGATAACACAAGACCTTTAATTACTAATGGATAAAAATAATCGTACAATTTTACGTCAAGCTATTTTAGATATTCTTTTGTACGTTATACAAACGAATAACATTATAAGCATTAATGAAATTGTATATATTTTTAACGTATACAACTCTTCAAAGACTAAACAATAAACATATTGCAGGTACGAATATTTTATAAAATATATAATTATTAACGAATAAGAAGCACTTACGGAAAGTACATTAAATACCGGTTTACATAATTGTATTATTGATTGCAGTTAATAAGTAGTCATTACATGGAATTTATTTATACATCCATTTTGAAATTACGAAAATATAATATAATATTTTATATCATACATAGGTATTATACTAAATTTGAATTTTAAATATCATATTATAAGAAATAAAACTAATGTAACATAATTCATCGTTTATTTTTATAAAATAACATTACATTATAAATCTGATATTTTCATTTTAAAAGTATGCTCTCAAATAAATTACGGAATATGCACTATAAAATAAAAAAATGTCATCAACTTACAAGTCCTGGTATTACTACCGTATAAAATATTGTGTATATTATTATGAGTATTATTCGTTTGATCCTGCCGCAGCTGACAATAAAAATATCCTATGGACGATGTGGGACTGTTCCTAAAATCCTCAGGCTGATGTATGTTAAATGATATAAATGATTAAATGTACGTTTGTGTATAATAGGTTTATTGTGTATTTATTAATTCACTTTCGTTTTGTAATTTTGTACGATTATTTTATTTTCAAGCGTTGATATTCGAGATGATCATGATTTGATGCTTGGCAAAGGTTTTTTAGTTTATGATAAAAAATGATTTATTAACACACAATACATGATAATATTAATTTACATTCATTTTCCTCAATATTACCTACTATACACTAATTTACACAGTTGTATTTTCTTAGAACAACATTTAACTTTGTCTACAGTCAACTGCCATGTCTGTGATCCTAAAATTATATAATATATTAGAAATGATCGAGTAAACCGTTTAATTTGCTTATAATATTATGTTCGTATTCTTCGATTAATATTTTTTTATTTGCAAATAGCGTGTACGTAACATGGCTGTTTAAAATAAAAAAGTTAGGTACCTATATTATTTTAATAAGTATAGGTTTTTATTTGTCCATAAATAGCAAAAACCAGTGAGTAAGTTTTGTATGAGTCCATGCAATTACACTAAGAAGTGTATATGCACTTGTGCATTACAAATTTACAAATTCGCAAACATGCGTTCTATATTCACCAAATAAAATACAAAAATACCCTATCATTAATAATTGCTTGAAAATACAGTAAATAAAAAATATTTTTATTAATATGCTCATAATATATCAGACATGAAAAAATAATTTTTTTATAGTTACTAGTACGTTATAATAATTTAAAACAAAATATGGTTAACTAGCTTCGTAATTAATTGTACAAATCATAAAAAAAAACCGTTCAAATAAACTTATTGTATCATCAATTCTAAAGACTTATTTTCATTTAAACTAAGTTTATTCTGACTATTATTTGATATGTTATTTTGAACAAATATTATCATTGAAACAGTTACATACATTTCTGAATATCGTTGAGGAGCTAATTTAATCGGTGTCAATTTTAAAATTGTGTTTCGTAAAAACTATAGAAACGACACATCACAACAGCACAAATGTTATCAATGAACACGTGCATATTATAATGATTGTTGCGTAACACATTCAAGTATGTTTGTTTGTATAGAAATTAGCCTTTACAGTACGAATAAATAAAATTAGGTACGTATAATGCAGGTAGATTTTACTTATATATTGTGTTGCATACGGATGAGTTAATATAATTGAATTATTCAATTATTGTTTGTAAATTAATAATATTATTAATCTACTTTATATAGATAGGTTTTCATCAAAGCTTTAGCTGTAATTTCCGTACAGCCGGAGGCATATTTGAATTCGGCTTCAATAATTAATAACAAGATAAAAACGCGTGTTTGATAGCGCAAACATGCGTGTGTATAATGGGACTATAATATACTGACTTCCGACTTGTAAAATAACATTATAATAATAGTTCGATGAGGAATTATACATTGTTCTCGTATAACAAATTATATTGATACAATGTATTTCACTAATAACGTCAAGGCAATATAGCATGAACAAAGTTTGTAATGATCGATCGTGCATAGTTGTTGAATAATAATAAAAAAAAAGATTAGTATAGTTTCGTTTTACAATAACTAATGAGTATAATTACAAATTATTTTATATGGTGTTAACGCGCGTAATACGTAATAACTAATATAATATTATTATAACACACTATTTTATTATTATTTCGCATCGTGAGAAACTACTGGATACTGGTAACTATTTGTAATGAAATTTTAATAGAACTGTTCAATCTTCTATTCCGGGGAAATTATTTTGTACAAAGCAGCAGATGTATATTACAAGAATAATAATCATTTTAAATACTATTGTGTACCACAGTAGTTATTACAACCACACAATTATTATAACTACAGGTCCGAAATTTCGATATACTTTGCATTGTTTTCCAAAGATATAGCTACACGATGTTCGATGTATAATACTCGTATTATGTGTTTTGCGTATTTTTAAATTAAATGAGAAGTTTTTATTTTGCATTTTTGACAAACTTCAATCTTAAAGTACTTTTTTATCATTTTTCAGATTATTCTATTTTCATGAATGTTTTTATGTAATTGCTTGATATTTAAGTCATATATTAACTATAGGTAATTATAATTTTTAATATTATACTCCCACTTATATTATGCATAATATATTACCACTAAATTTTGTTTTTTTGTTGATGTTTTTAAATTAAAAACGAAAAATAATCATTTATATATGTCATATAATGCAAACTGGCTAAAAAAATTACTGAAAACTAAATATAAAAAGTTGTATTAATTTATTATGAAATAAAAAAAAATTTTTTTAAATAAGAAAGAAAGGAAGTTGTTTATGGAGAAGGTGATATTTGGGGATGAATCTTCTTTGACTTTAATTATATAACTTAATACTTTTGTACCACTGTTTACTCTATTCGTGTCACAAATAAATATTTACAAAAAAACGGTTAATACAATAATTTTAAAAATTGTAATTATTTTCAGGATATTTTCTGAGTATAACCAAATTATGATCTTATAGTTCCATAGTTTATTTATTTATTTACAATTTTTTAGATACCCTCCACTAAAAATATCACTTGCTTCATTTATACGTGTGCCGAACAAGTCTCATTTAATCGCTTGTTTCGTGTATTGCTACCGCAGCTCACCGATAAAGTAAAATATGTATTATAATATATTATTATATTAGCATTTTATTTCTATTGACGTTATATTGTCTAATAATATATAAACGTCTGAGTCCTTTCATATTTCTCCGTTTGATGTTGATCTGTCGCTGACACACCGTCGTGCCAGAGGATGGGAGTCGAAAAAAAGTCCGGAAAAAAAGTCCGAATAATATGATAGACAACGTTTTATTATAATTACTATACAGCACATACAACATAACACTATCTGACCGCTAAAACGTGTTAGGTCTTAGCATCGATATATTATAAAATAGTATGTATATATATATATTAAATAATAACTGTAGTAAATATATATACATATTATGTATCGAGCCATTACGCGGTAATCATAGGCACTCTATGAAAATGATCTATATAATTTATTGATCTCATAAACGACGTCAACATATATCCGACAAACCAGCGGACAAGATTAAAGGAGGAGTTACACATAGACGCGCAAAAAAAAATCTGACAAGAATACCACCGGTCGTAATAAACTGCGGCGGCAATGCGTGACGTACATATATATATATATAGATACCACTACACATGCTACACACGCGCGCGCATAGGTTACCGCTTTATACCTGTGGTACGATACATAATAACGATGATATTGTATTTTTCGTGGTAACGGTATTGTGATTTCGGCGCGGCGCGTACAGGTATAATATACAATATCGTACTATTATATTTATTGATTTCCAGAAAAAGGGGTTCGTGTATATTATGATATTACACAGTACGATCTTCAACGGTCGCCGCGGTGGCGGGCCGTTTAAAACCCCATTGCCGTCGCGCGTGACGGAAATCCGATACTATAATTTTTATATATATATTTCGTCATCGCCGTCGTGCCGGGCGTCAAAAACATTATATGACCGTGCAAGTGCGGCTCGGCTCAAAAGAGATTATGGAACACGGTGAAGTGAAGAAAAAAAGGTACGTATGAGTATTATAAATTACATTATTGTGGTGTGCGCTCGTCTTTTTGGCGGCGTTTGTTGATGAATAGCGATAGAACGAGACGGACTCGACTCACATATTACATACGTCGTATAGGTACGGCAGTGCTCTCACAGATGCGCGTTGCACATCATATAACACTGTACATACGCAACATCACACGACGCCGGAGAGCCGTGCGTGTACACCTATATATATATATATATATGTGTGTGTGTGTGTGTAAATATATAATGTATTAGGCCCGATAGACGGAGACAGACGCGCGTGAGGTTTGGAGAGACCGAGTGAGAGAGAGTGAGAGAAAGAGAGGAAATTAGAAATCGGTCTCTATCCGGATTTACCTGTGACCGTACACACACACACACACACACACACACACACCATATACCTATAATATTATATATGCTCAGGTGATGTGTGTGTGTGTGTGTGTGTGTGCCCCACTAACGAGTCGGCGGCGAGTTCGTTTGATCTCTCGCCGCGCTTGTAAACCGAAACTCCGCCCCTGTACACACACACTCACACACGCGTGCACGCACGAACTCGCACACACACAAACACACGCACGATGACGACAAGGGTCCGCGACCGAGTAGGGGTGGTATATATACCACGACCGCGGTGGGGGTTGGGTAACGCACGCGGCGCACGACCATAATAATAATAATAATAACATATACGCACACACACACACACACACACATCACATACACATATATAATGTGTATTATAACTCTTGACGTTTCACCTCCCACTGCCACCTCCTCCCCGCGGACGGAGAGCGCGCGCGCACCGCCCTTGGCCGGCCAGAAAACGTCGCCGTCCCGCCGCATAAGCATACCGCCGCGCGAACCGTTACGACCGACCGACCGACCGACCGCTGCAGTTGTGCACACCCACGTCGCATCACCCACCGGAGTGCATCCGACAGCGTTTGATTCGAACTTCGCCATAGACACGTCACGGTCCAGTGCATAACGTTTCGTCTCGCTCACGTCCGCGGCGTGACCGTTCACACGCAGTACAACGCACTTTATCGTACGTATATATATATATATATATAGATATATAGTATACAGTCGTCGTCGTCGTCGTCATGATGTCTAGGCGACTGCTTGGACGTTACGCGGTGGCCGCGCTGCTGTTAATCTGGGCCGCCGATTCCACTTCCGCATACGCCACGGACGATTCCGTCTCGGACGACTCCGCCTCGGACGATTCGACCGTGGTCCCCGGCACGGGCACCACCACCACCACCACCGAATCCGCGGTCTCGGCCGCCGCCGCCGCTCTCAGGACGGACGTCGTCTACGAGCTCGCCGACTTGGCGTTCACCCGGCTGGTGGCGCACAACTGTTACGAGGCGTACGACCCGGTCAAGTGTCACGAGCTGTCCGACATGTCGGCCAAGGACGTGCGCCTGTACTTCGGCGGACTGCTGCCCCGCAACGAGACCGTGGTCGCCGTGCTGCTGGACAGCGACGCGCAGCTCACCGGCAAGCCGCACGACGCGTTCCTCGTGCTCGACCCGTTCCCCGCCTACAAGTTCGGCCATCCCGTGTTCATGTTCTACGTGGACATAGGCGTGACGGTGTGGAAGTGCGAGGACACCGAGGGAATATACACAGGTTCGCATGCACAACACATACAGAATATAACGTTCAATAATATATACAATGATATTATGTTAAGAGACTTTGGGCAGAAATCTAGTTTTATAGATTTTTTTTTTTTTTTTTGGTTACCACTCGACATGTACACCTACTATACACATGAATATATCATACATCATAATATAAACAGTGGTGAAACTGCTGAATGCCAAGCGCCTCTATCGCAGAAATGTATAGTACGCTATTCGGAAGATTCTGTAAAACGTCCGTTAAGTGTGCGTTGGGGGAGGTTTCACTATAAGTATGATAAGTATGATGTAATATTAAGACGATGATTACATGTTACACTCTATAGGTATGTTTTATCGCCACTGAATTCTGTGTCACTGCCGCCCAGTTGGATTATTATTGATATTAGGGTCATGTTATTATTGTTCGCTGCGGGCGTGGCAGGAAAGTTTGACGATTTAAACGCCCGTGCCGTCCGTGTTTCGGGTGAAAATGATTAGTTTTTGTCGGTTTCTTTTTCGTTTTTAACGAATAACGACCTCTCGATCAATCACCTCTACCGACTTGGTCTAAACAGACTATTAGTTGAGTCGATATAATTGTGTAAAAGTATATTATTTCTGTGTTTTCGTTTTTTCCGCGAGATGACAGCTATATACAATATGTATTTTTGACGTTAATAGAGTAAACGACGTTTTTTATAAATTCTAAAACCGTGTATATGTTGTTAAGAAATGAACATTATCTGAAATTATTCCAAAAAAATAGTGAATTTTCCTTCGCGTTGCGCGTTATAACCGGCATGGATGACACTTGACAACTATTTATGTCTATGCGCCATATGGAACGATTTACGATTTACTAGTGGGCGGAGGTGTTAAATTTTGCGAAGAGTTCTAACTTTGATCAACAATTTTAACTCTTGATTCATACTTTTGATATTGAGCAGAATATTAATATACACCAATGATTTAAAAATGTGCTAAACTATTAATGTTAATATTTCGAAATATTTTTAATGCGCATACGAATTAAAAAATAAAAATAATAATAATTTTTCGATTTGTATTCGAAGGATGAACATTAAATGTACTTGTTTAAATGTATATTTATTTTTCTTATAATGGTATATATTATTATATAGCAGCTAGTTATATCGAGATATAACTTGTTATACTCGTTAGGCACCTTATATACATTCACAATTACAAATATCAAAATCGGATGAAATTTTTATTTTATGTAGAACTTGAAAGTTAAATGTTAAATTTGACAAAAACGTAGTAATAGGTATTAGCTGCTATAAAATAATAATATTGTAGTGAATTCGTAAACTGAAAATTATACAAAACACGAAATTACAAAAATATACTCGCAACGAAAAATATATTATAAAAAGAAAAAAACGTTTAACGCATATTATAAATAAATACATACATTATTATGTAGTATAAAATTAAAAGACGCGTGTCTTCGAAAACAACAAACACGAGTTCGTCGTACCTCGAACTCGAAACCATTAGAATTAAGTATATATGTAAACGGTAAATCGATGACCGAACTTCTACGTGTTTCAAAATACTATTCGACACAACAATATTATACTAATACACATTGAGTTTACGTTTTATTTTCACCGGCAACATTTTTTTTTTTTATCCGTAATTGTAATGGTTTTAAGAAAACTCAGAACAATTCCGCATTACTCTGTTGTTTTGCTATAGTAAGCACCGAAAAATTAAGTCTAATAATCCACAAATAATGAAACAAATAACTAATTTTATTCACTGATATTTCAAGGTTTTTTTTTTGTTTTTTATATTTTTAAAATATCAACTAACGACTTTCGTACATTGCAATGATCTATATTGCGTACAAATGTACAACGCTGCAGCGCACTTATCTAAGGTCGCGTGTTTCGCAATTTCAAAATTCGCAAATCCGAATTCTGCCGCGGATGCCGATGGTCGAACAAAACGTCAAAATATGTTGTATTAGTGGCAGTCTGAATTGTAAATTATTATATTATAATATTACACAAAGCACCGATTATGATACAATTATTGTCATAATATATCATTATGATATTGACTGTATTAAGACGTACATAATATATTTTTCCCATCGGATTTCTATACGACGCGCGTTATAATAAATATTATATTACATATTACTATTATTATTATTATTTTGTACGATCGGCGGCTGCTGCGGCGGCGTCGGCGTCCAGTGATCGGCAAAGCTCCTCAAAGAACCGCGCGGCGGTGGGCCGGAGGGTTAGCCACGAGCCAACAGGTTTTGATGTGTGCCGCCACAGCCACCGCCGCCGCCGTGGTCCCGCGCCTTTGTGAGCCGCCGCCGCCGACGACGCCGATAGGTCTTTAAATATATAATATAATAATAATAATAATAATAATGTATATTATACGTCTCTGTTTTTACTACGCGCCGACGACATAATATTATATTATTATTATTATTATTATTATTATTATGTATATTATACGTCGTGCGCGCGCACCTGCTCCGGTGTATAAACTTCGGTTCCTGCTGATTGCGGGGCGGCACCCCGCTTGACAGAGGTTTATTATTATCGTCGTTATTCTATTATTATACATTAGGGTATTTATATAGTATATATATTATTGTACTGCACGTCGGTGTGCTCGCCTGCCTACACTGCATTATATTATTATACCTGACGTTTCCCACCACCACAGACTGTCGTGTTCGTTTCGTGTGCCGTCGTCCGCGACACACAATATCGCGGACGTAAAAACAAAACGATTATGAACGTTTATACGTATACCTGCGAGTGGGTATTTCCCGCGACCATGATCAGGGGCACATTTATAAATGTCTTATGAGGGGGGGGAACAAACAAAAAGTTCAAATTAGCGTACATGGGGCGTAGAATTGTAAAAATGTCTCATATAATAAAAAAAAAAGTATAACATATGATGAATGGGGGGGAGGGAACATGGGCCCCGTGGGCCCCTCCCTTAAATACGCCGCTGACCATGATGATGTCACGGTGTAGGCAATGATTAATAGCACATTATATATAGTGATGTATTCCAGTGGAAATATTTTTCTTATTAGAATCATATGTTTTATTAATAATATAACAAATATATATTTTTTAAATATCAAAATTTTTTATATTATGGAAGACATTTTATCACAAATTCTATGATTTGTGTATTACAGACAATTTCTTATATAATATTTTATTGGTATAATGTATAAAACACGATTTTGTCCATAAATTTTTCATCGATCATCACCTTTATGTTATAATATCGTAACTCATAACCTATAAATGCGTGTAACTTTTAAAGTATAGACTGCGCTCACAATAACATTAACCCTTTCCGGATTTCTGAAATTTTTGTACGTCTATTAACTGCGGGACCTTTCGACAAAACAAACTAATCAAATGGATACTAAAAACGATAATATTCTAATCATTCAATTACAATAAGACCAATAAGCACACTAGATTTCCGACACACGATGTAGTTCCATGTAGTACAGGCATATTCAGTGGCGATTACACTTGTTACGCTTGTAGGCATTTGACTAATCAGCAATTGCTGCTCTAGAACTCTTTTACTAAACTGACATATAAATTAATAAACAGTATTAGGTATTTTATATTATTATAGCTAAAATAATAATAGTAGAACATTAACCGTTGTTTTACAAACATTTTTTTTTTAGTTTTTATTTTGATTGATTATATTATATTATAATAGTAGGCATGTTAATATGTTAGAAATACAAAATAATATATTATAAAAGGTATATGATATTAAGTGTTTAAGTTACGTAAATCGGAATTATTTTAAGCACGTAATATTTAAATGTATACCTATATAATAATATAACAGTATAAAGTATATGTTTAAAATATGCATTGGTACGATGAAAATTGATTATTGACACACCAGTGCATTGTAGTTTTATTTTTTCATAGAATTGTTGATAGTAAAATGTGCCATACACTATTATACTTGTTAAAAATATACGTTATAGTATAACATAGCCAATAATTTACAGGTAAGAATGTTTCAATTTTTTTTTTAAATATTAATTTTAATTTAAATCAGGTAGAGATCGATGTATAAAAAAAATTTCGATGTTCAGGTAAAATAAATAAATTATTTACATAAAAACATACCGAGCATAGTTATATATGATGTATAAATACTTTCTTATTGTATGTTACATTAGTACCTACATTACTACATGCATAACTTACATCTGGTAAAATATGTTTTCATTAAATTTCTTAATGAATAAGATTGGTTTTATCCGGCAATTTATTATATGACGGTATTTATTATTGATTATAAAAATTTAAACATTTCCTATGGAGATGTCAAATCTCGGTGATAATTAAATGATCAATATTCAATACACGTTATACAATATACGGAATGATTAATCTAGCATTATAGTAGTATGCCCACCCCCGCATTTTTCTTCAATAATTCTGATTTTCAGAATTTTCAAATATACCTAATTAAAAGACTATATTTTCAAATTTCTGATAATTGTTGTACGGCTTAAAGGAGTGTGTTGTGGCGATAATAACTTTTATTTTTCAAATGAGATCCACTTTTTTTATTGTAAATTATTTAGCGGATACATTTTATGAAAATGACGATAAACTGTCGGAATTATATCAGAATCAAAATTTGAACAAATTATTTTTAAATTAATTAAAATTAACTAAAAAAAGTTTGGAGACAGCTATAGTGATTTTAAAATTGTAGTGATTAATATTATGCTACAAACAATTATAATTCGTATATAAAAATAGTCCTAATTTAATAGATATTAGGTTTAGTATTACGAACATCTATTTAAATTTTTTGTAAAACCATTTTTAAAGATTGTATTATCATCAGTACAAACATTTTAATAACTAATAAATTACCTGTTCAAATTTAGAATTAAGTACATAAATATTTTCAAAATAATTATTCACTAAATTATGCATGCTAGATGAATCACTCAGTATATTATAATAAATTTAAATACCTATGTACTTATTTTTTTATTAAACTTTAATATTTATTTAACATACATGTGCTCAGTGTTCAAAATTGTGTTCTTATTATGCCGATTTCCGTCAAAGACTTGTGAACTGAAAAAGACGTATCAAAATAAATACATTATTATGTTGGCGGCTGCGTTTGATCTCGCATGTAGATTATTATTTGTTATTGTTATTGTTATTATACCCACTTTAACTTGATATAATATTAAATACAAGACTTGAAATAAATTACGTATACATAACATTTACAAAAGAAAATGTACATATGTCATTAAACGTAAAAGATTTATATAAATGTATTAAATATGTAAAAAGGAAATCAAGAAATATTTTACACAACATTAAAACTTCAACACGAATCTGAAAAATTAACATTTAAATAAGCATTTATGTTTTATTTGTTATATTTGATTTCTCGTACGCGTATACCAATAGACAGTTTTTATTATCATGAACTATAATATGGTTACCTATACCAACTTAATATTATTTAATTAATTTTATTGCTGAACGCTTTTATAGGTATAGTATATAAGATACTTAATAAAAAATAAATAAATAACTATACTTATTTTATATAATATGAGTTGATAGTTTGATACTTATTTTATGTAGGTATATACAAACTATCTCGAATTCGATTACATGTTCTGACGGTGTTTAATGCTGGGTAGATACTAACTTAAATGCATAATGACATAATGTATGTAGAAATTCTGTATCGTATAATAATTAGGCACTTAAATAATATGATACGTTTACTTATAATGAATATAATGTACACATTTAATCTGACAATAATAAAGTTTATAGGTACAGGGAGAAACAATGATTGTAATTCGTAGTAAAATTGCACCTAATCGCAACTATGTTTGATGTTAATAAGCTTTTGTATTATTTAACAAGAATAATTTTTTTTCTAAATAATTTAATTGCGCAATTATATTATTATAAATATTTTATTATAATATTATCGTACATAAAACTCAAAGTATTTTTATTTTTTAAGTATTTTAAATTATTTAAATAATAATTCATACTTTGTACGAACAAAAAATGTAAATACTTACCAAGTAGGTATAGGTCATTACATATTGATACAATAAGAACAATAAACTATTAAGTAATGTCATTAGCCTTTATACACATTTAATTTTCAATCCATTACTATAAATTATAATGGTAACTAATGAAGGCTATTTTCATAAAGATTAATATAATATTAGTGTTGACCGAGACGCCGAGTATAAGTGTACTATAGAGTTAATTAGCAATAATTGTACGCACACTAGCAAACTTTTAGGATAAAATAACATACGATGAGTACAATTTTTTTCGGTTACGTAAATAATTCCTTTGATGTGAGTATTACGAGGACATTTTTTTCATCATTCGTCAAGTGTATCTGCAGCATAACACTAATTTACATTCTAATTATCTAAAACAAAATAACGAATTAGTCAAACACATTATCACTTAATACATTATAGGTTCTAATAATAAATTTTTAAACACTTAAAAATAACATAATGTTTTCATAGTCTTTTTAAAATGTTTTTTTTTTTTGGCAATTATATTTTTACATAAGTATGAATAATTTTTTAAAGATAATAATGTTTTCTAAATTCATTGTTTAATTATTTTAAAAATTTCCTTGAAGAAGTTTTAAAATATGACAATAATTATTAACAGTGTCTAATTTTTTTATTAATTCGTAATTTATTTTTTTATTATAAGTTCATTATAAATAATATTGTATTATGTTAAGTTAAATTTTAAGGCGTCGTAGGTGTGGTTTTTCCTAAAATGTGGATGTTTAAAGTTACTGAAGCGAACGAGCGAACGGCATCTAGGACATTTTACACTGTCGGTACCGACAAGACGACGAATAAAAATTAAAAACATGACATACCTACGCGGAAAACGTCGACAACTTTATGTAATTAAACAACAATAATATATATTATATACAAGAGACAGACGACCTTAAATTAAAATAATTTATGATATTGACTATATTCGTTTTTGATCGGTAGGGATGAGGGTGGGAGACCTGAACGAACGCAACTATAATAAAGATTTATCACTTGTCATTTTATATTGTTGTCTATATACATTTTAAATTTTATAAATATTCTCCGTCACGCCAACGCAACTAAAAAACGTCGTTTTGATATGGATAACACGATGTTTTCAATAAGTCCTAATTCGTAACTACTGCATGCAGTTTATCGCACTACACGACATTGCAGTCGCAATATTTTGTATCGTATCAATGTACCATAACGTTAATATATCGTTTGTGTGTGTACAATAATTTAAGGTCGTTGTCACTATATAATAAGGACTTTTCAGGCACATATTATGATCGTTTTTAATGGGAGTCAATTACCGAGTGTTAATTGCAGCGAATACGTGTCGTTTTGAACGGAATTTTGTTTATAATAAATTATGAAGCGTAAAATATACATGTATAAACACTATACTTTATATATTATACTTAATACATTATATTTTACATATAAAATATACATGTCGTGTAAAAAATAAAATAATAATAATAATCGTTCGAATGTTATATAATATTCTAAAAGGCATCTGATTTTGAATGATAGATCGATATTTATTATACCCTACGGTTTACAGTCACCATCATAACCGCACGTTATCAGCAGCTGTATAGGTGGAAACTCGGAACTTGTGCCTAAAACAATATCGATCGTTTTGAATAAAAGTTGTGATTTGCATTTTGAAATGGTGTATTTGCAAAGGGCTTTCCCTCCAAGGGTTGATGATTTAGCAAATAAGATTAGAAAGCTTGATTTCATTTTATAATTTGACTATATTTACACATTATTCATACTCTTCAACACAAAAATCCCCGATTGGAGTACACGTGGCCCAGTATATAGAGTATCTGATTTTAAATTACGCTATATCTGTATAACCTGACTACTTGATTTTCGTGCGCTTTATCTGTGTATCTCGGTTCCAGTGTATCTAGCTCAATTCACTAACCTTACTTTTTGAAGTAATTCGACCGACATTTGATTAGTATTTGGTATGTCTTCGATCGTGGTTTAAATTACAGAAGATTTAATCTTCTGTAATTCTATTATCTTTACAAAAAATCTAATATAATTTAATCTTGATCAAAAAACAAAATAGGTCAAGTGATTATTTCAAACTATAAACTGTAAACACGTGACATATTAACATTTACTTTTATTGTACATTTAAATAACTAACAAGAAATAAAATATTATTTTATTTTATTAAAAAAAATCCATAAAACACATGTTAGTTACTTTATATAAAATATATATTTTTTACATTGTATTTTATAACCAACGGCAACTTTATAATGCATTATTAAAAGTTAATGAAGACGATGAATTTATTTATATAATTTTTATTAAAATCAGTCAAGTAGTTTCTATGATTATAGTGCGTTATGTATTGTCTACATTGTATGTGTATAACGTATAAAAAAGAAGTTCTTTCTCTAATTCTATTTGGTTTGGCCGTTGTCACGCGAGGTATTAGTAGATAATTACTAATTAATATTTAACATATTACATGAAATGGAAATATCTTGGACCGTGAAAATGTATTATAATAATATAATGCGGTCGGCGTGTATGATAATTTCCCGAAATCAAAAACAGTTAATATTGCATATTCGCCTGTTAACTATACTCTTCATTCTAATCAAATTATGAATATATGAAATTATTTATTTTCTTAATCGCTATGGCCCAGTAATAAACAATAATAGACTAATACGATTATTCTACATTTCTACACGTTAAACGTATAGCAATATTACAGGCTTACAACAGCGTATCCACCAATTGAGGGCAATATTATTCAAATGAACTAATGATTTTTTTTTTCGGTGGGATTTTGAAATCCATATTTTAGGCCGAAAAACTGATCAGATACTAGTTTCATAATAGTATTATATTCACTATAACTTCCTAAATTATAATATTATAATCTTCGCCACGCAATTATAAAATACATTCATCAGGTCTTTCAAATACAAATTTTCCAATTTTTCAAACATAAAATTAAGAATATTTGCACTATTGAATGTGAATTATTTTATTTTATTTTTCAATTATATTATATTAAGAAAAACAGCCAATCACTAATGTATTTCAATAAATAAATATTTTTGTGTTTATCTTATAAAAATGTAAATGCATATTTTTGCATATTATGGAAAGTAAAATACATATTTTCTTACTAAAGGTTCTAAAAATTAAAATTAAAAAAAATGCATATTTTACAATTGTTTATTGCATACAAATCCTAGCCCTGATTATTTATATTATGATTATTTATGTATGTTACCATTGTTAATTACCTGTGTTTTGTAATAAAAAATAATTATGTCTAACAATTCATGTCTCGACATTTTTTTTTTACCCGAAATAGTACAAACTGTCCGCCATACACATTTTATTACTTTTTGAAATAGTACAAACTGATCGCCATGTAAATTTTATTACTTTCTGAAATAGTACAAACTGTCCGCGGTTTTCATTTTTCCGGGTGACCGTCCAAAGTGTCCGACAACCGTGTATATACGTAAAGGTGTATAGGTGTTTAAGCAATGGTGCAGTGCTTAGGTGACAAAAAAATAGCAGAAGTGCACTAAAAACTTTTATCAAAAATATATGTATAATGATTTTGTATTAATATAATATAATAATTATGTAAAATGCAGTTAGTAACAGAATATAAATTATACAATATGAACAATGTACTGACACAAGTTGTTGAAAATTTACTCACAGGTTGAAAAAATTTGGCTGTAGTTTTTATAGTGTTATGTTGTAGTACTGTACGATCATTATAATACATTGGTTAAGTTTTATTGACATAAAAAGATTTCATGCCCCGACAGTTTAACACGCGATGGTCTAAAGTTCATCATATAATCATAAGATAAACAAACCTGGCATTCCTCTACAGTGGTCAGTGTAAATCCCATTTTTAATTTTTATATAAATTATAACGGTTTTATCTTATATACATCTTGATCTTATATTATAATTGGGGACTATTTTTTTTTATTTATACGTTTCGGTTGTTTTGAAATGTTTTTGCAAATTCAATATTTTCCTTCCCATTTCCAGGCCTAAGACTGACAATATGATTGTATTAATAATAACATGATCACAAATATTGGTTTTGCTTTTTTTTGTACACGATTAATAGATGTCTTGTTAAATATCAGAAATTCAATAACTATTAAAAATGTGTATGATAACTTCCGCATTAAGGTCTACTCCGTTCTAGTTGTATTGCGAAACAGTCTAATTCCAAAAGTAGATACTTAAAACGTTTTGAAATATCCGTTACGTTCGCGGTAAAAATCTTCAAAATTTCTCGTTGCCACGCACTGACTTTTGTCGTCGTCGACAGGTCGCGATAACCGTTTTGCTATTTTCCCAGGAACTATTCACCATCGTAACTACCATCTGAAAACAGTCTATGATTAATATAGGTTATGATACTGTTTTTCTATAATTTTCATAGAAACTAATTTCCCTCCCGTTCCTTAGCCCTTAGTGACGACTCCGGGCCCCCATACGAGGGGAGCGACGATGATGATGAAGATGATGATGGTGGTGGTGGTGATGATGATGATGATGATGATGGTGATGATGATTATAATAATAAAAACCAGTTCGGTTACCCTTGAAATAATAATACAAAGATGGGGCTTATAATATAATAATATAATATATTATCTGTGTACGAAGAGTACTCTAATTGTTTAGCGTGTAATTTCTTTTGAACTCGATAAGATGCCGCTCCTTTGATCCTCGCCGCCGACAGAAGCTATATTATACAGTCGGCGGTGGAGGCGGCGTGGATCAGATGACGTCACGGAAATCACCTGCTGCCTTGTCGCGCACTCGCGCCCATAATAATATTTTAATAATGATAATAATAACACACAACAGCTCCCCCCCCTCCAGTGCATTATAATATAACACGTATAATACTGTGTATAGTAATAGATTACTTAATAATAATAATAATAATATGCTGTGAATAAATAAATGTATATTATAATACCGCTGTAATGTATATACAGTACGACAGGATACGCGCACAGACGTACAAAATATATTATTTATAAATATAAAATATTATTATTATGTACCCCGTCCGATATGTCTTATACGCACTGCCTTTTATGCATGTCTCGATGTGTTATGAGTACGCCGTAAAATTATCTCCACGTACGACGTCCGTATCCGAACTGATTACGTGTATAATATAAGTAATAATAATATAATATTGTATACAAGTTCACGCGTTCCTTCCGAAGCACGTAGAATATGTTATGTCACAATATGTGCCCGATAATAGTACTATCTGTGATACGGTTTTCTTTTCCCGTAAACCGATATACTATATATATATATATATATTATACCGAGTGATCCTTTTAATTTAAAACGCTCATTATTCCAACAACTATTCCAAATTTTGAAAATAATTGTTTTGTGTCATTTTAGGTTGTTAAAAAACAACTCTTTCCAAAAAAAAAAAATTACATAGTTATTATTATTTTTTTAATGACAACAAGCATTTTAAATTCTTAATTGCAAAGCAAAATATTTTCGAAGTACTTCGATGTAGAAAAATCGAATTTTGGACGAATAGTTATGTACTTATGTGTTACGATAGTATTTATTTAATAGCTTTGATGAGCGGAGTGGAGTGGTAAGAAATATTTCATGTAATGTTGGTTCACTACTTCGCTCATTTAACAGGTATATAACTTATAAGCTACTAATACAAAGTTTAATTTTTAAAGATAATAATTTTAATATTATTTTTCTGCTTCAGAATATGAAATTGAAAATGTATGTATTTAAAAAACGTTTCGGAATGTCTTACGTTAAATTGATCGCTCTCCGTTTTATTTTCGTTTTTCTTTTACAACCCAACGCTTTTATACCGTGTTCACGGACATACGACTTTCTTTTTCCACACCCTCCACAATACTTCAATGAACGTACATTTATTACCACGTAGGTATGGGGTACCCACTGCTACTGATCTACAATTACAAATATACATATTCAGCTTCCTCTATTATTAAAAATAATATATCATATAATACGTAAAACGTAGCATATTATACTCAAGCTATCAGTTAGCTATAAGTGTAAATATTTACTGTGATCATCATCATTTTTCGTCGAAAGTTTTTATTAAATATTCGAAATTTTATGGTCTATGGACTTTTTCCTCGAATTTTTTTCCGTTCCCTATAAAATATAGGTCTATAGATCTAAAAAAAATAATAACTAGATATATAGTATGCATATAGTATGTAGTACGTACATAATGCATCACTTTAATTTAACTTAAGCAAATTAGTAATCAGTTATAATTATTCCAATTATATTTTATTACTGCAATCGACCGCTATTGTTATCAAAAAATTTCTTCGAAAATTATTCTTATAGTCTAATTTTTGTAGTGTTTATATTATTATATGCATTAAATTCTAACTAGGTATAGTTGATTAAATTGCTTATTAGTAATTACTAATTAGTGTATTACATATATTATCGCCTGGTAAATTTAACAGGTAAAATAAATTCTTTGCCGGTGAATTTTTTTACTGAAAAAAGAAAAAAACTACTAAGTAATCCAGCTAATATTTATAACATAACTACGATACAATGATTGATACAAATAAGTAAATTATGAATTAAAAATTTTAAGCTATCGTCAAATCATTATATATATATTATTTTCTGAATTTTAAATCAAATTTAATTATACGTAATGTCGTAATTGCAATAACAAAATTGTTAACCCTTTCACTTCCTAATTGATATCCACTCGTTACAACATATCCCTGCCAGATAAGTTCGAATTATAATTTCTAGAGGGGAGAACCAACCTCTAATGTTAAAAACTATATGAAATCACAATTCTCTTATAGTCTATGTGATATGTTATATTAAGTGTGACTATCGTTAGAGTGCTCGATAAAGTTTACTATTAAAAGTAAATTTACGTTCATTTTACAGAGTTAATTGATTTAACTGTTATTCAACTTGAGTTACCCCCTAGTTTTAAAAGCTTTTACAAGCATAATAAGTATAATTTAGGTACCTGCTAATGTAATATTATTTCAGAATACTATTAAACTGAAAATATTATACATAAATACAGACATATTACATTTAATCATTTTAGAATACCCTGCTGGGTAGCTACTCTCCTCAAAATTGTATCATGCTTATTATTTTTATTTTTTCTACTCACACTATGTTTATTTTAACTGTTACTACAGATTCTGTATATTCTAATAAGCGTAAAAAAAAAATATGTTGTATATTTTTTTATTATACATTTATATTACCTAATGTTATATTAAATTTAAATATTTATAAAACATTTTACACTTATTTTATATTAACTTATTAATTTATTAATAACAGTGGTTATTTTGTTTTTATTGATATTAAAAATATTATCATTAATAATATTAATTTATTATTAACTATAACCATTAATTAATATCAGCATGGACTATTTCAAGAATAGGTTATTTTATAGATACAATGATGCAATAAAAAATGATTTAGAAATATTTACCAATTGTACTTACCAATTGTACTTACCGAAAATTGATTATCAATAAAATCTACATCTCTATGTACGGATACGATTAATAGTTTTATGCGGCTTTTACACTTGTCGTAGTTAATGATTATTAAATTTGTGTAATCCTATACAATAAAATAAATAATTTCTCCTAAATGATATCATACTAAAATAATTATATTATACGCATACGAATTGCGATATGCATCAGACCGTCGTTACAATATATTTTTTGTATCAAATACCTTAAAGAAATGGTATATTTCAGGATTTCGATAGGCAACATAATATACATTCATATAAACAATTGGTATAAAACGCCTTAATAATTTAACATTGTAAATGTAATAATATTGTTAAAAACCTAATTGTTTCTAATTCTAAAAATTTTTAAGCAATCACATTTCCTAAGACTTATTGATAATGCAATCTAATTTAAAAATAAAAAATTAAATATGATAGACATAATAAACATATTTGTGCACCTACGTCTCCTACCTAAATACGCAGAATATTTATTACACATTAATGTTATATTATAATAACTTGTTTGTAAATCACTACATTTATTTGACACAACTAAAGATAATCTGTAATAGTGTAATTTATCTATAAGTCTTAAATGTAAGAAATATTTCATTAGAATTTATCAAGTAGCATCGGAGTAATTTGGAAGGATTGATTTAGTTTTTGAAAACATTTTATTATTCAAATAACATGGTGTTAAATATAAAATAATACAACTATCAATATTTTTTATGATTGAGTACAATTTAACTTTTTAAGAACACGATTGCGTGTATATTATTTATCAAACAACAAAGATATTCCTCAAAAACGAAAATATTGCGTACTAAATTACGCTCTAACTTAGTCAAATTTTTAATTTCTAATTATTTTCAAAATAATTTTTCTGTCAACTTAAAAAATATATAACCAAATAATATTTCTGTTTATTTTATATCAATAATATATATATATATATATATATATTTTTTAATTGAAGTTTTCATACGTTTTAAATCGAATAGAGTTATATTTTATAAATACCTACCTCTTGAGATTTATGACATTTTTATTATGGTTTCAACTCAGGCATATCTCCAATAAAATCATTTTAAATTACTATTTATGTTGGTTAGTGAGCAATGAGCACTACGCAATTGGCTGTTGTACATTTTATGGAAACTTTTTAGATTATTTTGCGTTTGTCTTATATAGACTACACTTATTTTATTTTGTTAGATATATAATAGGAAATAAATTAAACGTACGAAATAATGTTATAAAAAAGGTACCGCCGATAAGCGCCGTATGCAATATTATTGTACCCATATTATAAACGTTAAATGATATGAAAAATAACATTTAGAACACGCCAAAGGTCAAAAGTTTAATTAAATAGTTTCACGGATACATTTGATGTCTAGACAGGAATATATTCAATAACGTTTACCAATTCATGTTCAATTATTATCATTTTAAGTGAAATTAATTGTGAAATATTAGACGAGATGTCATATAAAAATCCATTGACCCATAAATAATTCGGCAATAATTATACACAAAATTTACGCGCAATAAACAATATTATGCATTTCAGCTGATATTTATTATAATGATGCAATATAATACATTATTTTAATTCATAGTTTTTATCTAAATCATCAGTTGACTTGAAACTTCTATTCAGCCATTAAATTTATTATTATGATCATTGATCATACGTGCCTTACAGGATTCTGCAAGTCAGATGCAGCGAACATTTTTATCAGACCGTTTTCTCTTAGTAATGGTACACAGATAATATTATATGTAATTACGTAAATAATTTTCATGTGATTTATGATTAATGTTAAACTCATTGTGGTTCATTAAAATCTTTAATAGGTAATAACACTAATAACAATAATACGATATCATTTATTTTGATACTTAATTTTCTGTAAATTATTGTCGATGATATATTATACAAACATTATATTCGGGTAGGTTGGTTTTACATGTTTTAATTAAACGTTATGTTACAATCGGACAAATATTTATTTCTACAAACAAAATTAAAAATACAATACGTGTATAGACGTGTATAGGCTTCATATAGTACCTATTATATGCTTAAAATAGCCAAATATTTTATCTTATATTAACATTTTTTTTATACTTTTAAGCAGGGCTTGTACCGATTGAAATAATTTTGGTTTCGGTTTCGATTTTGTATACCGGTTTTTACATATTTCGGTTTTGGTTTTAGTTTCGATTTAGATAAATTTAAAGTTGAAAAAGTTAGGTTACCTAACCTTAACGATTAAAATTAAACAATACTTACCAATTAAAAGAAATATATTCATTACTATTTATAAAACAACTAATAACTTTGTAAATAATGAAATGGTTATCAACATTTTAATCACGATTTCACGGGCATATTAATGGAATTTACGTATTTAAAATTTTAAAAACACGTACTTTAAAAAAAAAAATAACGATTTCCAATTTTTTTTTATTTTGGTTTTGAATTTAATACCGGTTTCTAATTTTTTTCGGTTTCGGTTTCGGTTTTAAAACGATTTCAAGCCCTGCTTTTAAGTTTACCACAATTGAACCATTATTGCTGGTATTGATTTTGGAATTTCAAATGTCAGTAATTTAAAAATACAGGCCTAAAATATTTATGAAATAACTGTTTTAAAATTAAATTATTAGTCACAGTAGGATATGGTCTATAGACTGGAGTTAGTGCGTTGTATATTATGTACAGTGGTCTAGATTGGGCTTAACCATACTGACCGGACTTTCAAATGTTTATTTTATATTATTGCATCGGTCAAAGGCTGCTAGCGTACACTCTGCTCCCCTAGTACATAACTTCATCATGATGATCATCGCTATGACGTGTAATGTAATTAACGGTATAATATACAATTTAAACTGCAGGTAATGTACAAATAATCTGTTACCTATGTGATTCTGACTAAAATTACATTTAAAATAGTTTTCGCATATTTCAGATTTCTGAATATTAAAGGTAAGAGTAGAGAGAGGACTTGGCTAGTTACGATTAAAACTAAATTTAGTTTATCACACATTCTCACATTATAATAATGTGTTAATCTTTTCTGGAGAACTACGATTTTTAATGTCTGAGAAAAATAAAACATTATTTTTTTTAAGAATTGTAAATATCAATTCAAAATTTAACAGTTTGAAACCATTCAATTAGGTATACAAATTAATTTATAGACAGATTATTTTCTTACTGCTCCAACGGCCTCTCAATAAATATTGATGATCGTTTACAAGTCTCATTTTTTCGATACCACATGGCTCAGATTTTATTTCAAAATATTATAAACTACCGCATATACGATATGCCTTTATTTCTGTTACATAAATATTTGGATCTCGTGAAGTTAAACGTTAATCTTCTCGTTTATCATTTTACCGCCGCGTCTAATTAATTAAACGAATATCTAAAAAAAAATGACTAAGTATGTTTTATTAGGTAAAATTTGTTTGGATTTATTGTTTCGACTTGCATTGTCCACGGCTGTCTGATACGGTTTTATTATGGTTTCAATTATTAAACGATAAATTTTGTTTTTTCAACGAACAAATCGACTGACGATACACCTATATGACAGCTAGAAAACAATAAAATACGCCGGTATGAATTGATTATATCTTGTTCTCGTGAAAACATGATATTATAACATGTACCTACAATATTATTATAATATCGTAGCTGCTATATTATTATATTATATCATTTAGACGGCTGGCGGCGGTCGGACACCACCAGTGGCGACAAGCGGTCAGAACACGCGTCGCGGTATCGACCACAAATCAGGTATCTACCAATAATATGAGCGCATATATATGTATAGGTAACAGTGTTATGCATACACGAGATCACGAGGAGGTGTCGTTATTTTTTTTTTTTTTTACAGCCATAATAAAATAAACGTGCGTCACATGCAGTGTTCATACATATATTATCAATATTATACTTCTTATAAACTGTACTTGTGTACATACCAACGATGTCGTTAACAACCTTATATATATATATAATAGCTCTCGACCATGTAGCCGTTCAATACTATAAATTATAATAACAATTATTATGGCTAATGAGCTGTGTCGAACGATTTGCCACCTCGCCAGACCCGTTTGATTTGGTCGGAACCATAATAGTGTCTTCCATCGTGATCTGGCGTTATTGTTTCGTAATTAGTTTGCGGCGGATTTTCACTTACTACAATATCGCCACGTACCATTCCGTTTGATTTGTTCAAAAATGTTCACTGAACTACGACGCAGCGGACATAATAAATTAATATAGTCTATTGATCTAGGTATATGGTGTTATATATTATTATACGAGTGTATATGTGATATCGTCATGTGCGGTAAAACTCTATTATGATATAACGTGATTATAGATAATTTACCGACACGGAAACTTCTGAAACAGTTTGCGTTCTGATAGAAATCCAAGATTAATCCACGCGGTATAAATCGGGTATTGTGATTACTGACAACCATAATATATACTATTACATATACGCTAGAAAACCAGATTATGAATTTTCGAAAATAAAAGTAAAAAACGTACGTAGGTACAGATATATTTTTGTTCAAACTACATCAGTAATATTTTGTAATTTGTGGCTTGTGGTTTGTGTAAATGCGTAGGTACCAATATAATTGATACAAATACGTTTCATAGAATATCAATGGGCGTTACAAGAATAAACACGGCAAATGCTTCGCATTATGCAACCGTGAAATGCCTTTCAAAATTATAATGAATTTATGAATCACATTTATAAATGAAAATTTTTTAATGTTCACGTACAGAATTAATGAGAAAACTTGAGTTGAGTCAAAGTACGACAATATTCGAATGGTCAAATTTTACCCGCAATCACAACAGGTGGTCGTTGTAACATTTGATCTTTATAGACTTAGTGTTGCTAAATATTTAATGTGCCAATGTAAATATAATCATGGATAAAAAAAATTAACTATGTGTTCGTGTAAATATTATGAAATTAAAAAAACTTGATAGTAATTTTACAGAACAGAGTCACGAAAAAACAATACATTTTAGGAGACTTCCAAATAGTTTAATAGTATCTTCTAGGTAACGCTAATATAGGATGGATTGACCTAAATTATTTTCCCGAATAAATATGCTTGGACCTAACTGATGAACTCTATAAATTATGTCAAAAACTCACATATAATGTATATAGTATACTCAGTAAAATATGTCGGGACTGAACTTATGTTGTTTTTAAAATTTTGAACTCGACTCGAGGTTATCCTAATTAATATAGCTTATATATGTGGATGACAAAAATTATTCACAAACAGTTATTTCACTCAATGATATGTGTTGGACCTCTCCTAACCCAATAAACCACACACTTACACATAAAACAGTCATAATTACTTTTTATGTATTATGGAATGACGATATATTTAGTGAAAAACCTCACTTGGCCTACAGTTACCTTTTACGATTAAGACAATATTATATGCCTACTTATATAAATACAATTATGACGGTCAAGTGACGTGTGTTGATTTTTTTTTCAATTCTGTCTAGCGTTGAGCGATAACACCACAGCATGCATACAAATGGTTCGCAGTCGCTGGTGCAATGAGCGTCCAATGACGTCGTCGTGGGACTGTCAGGTCAAGTTCCTACCGATGGTGGTGCCGACTAAGAGTGACCGTTTACAAGCTGACAACTTACTTGTGTGTGTGGACAGCAAGGACACGTTCTTGATGAACTGCCCGCGGATCCGGGACGACGGTGCTGAGCTATCCGATGAATGCAACCACCTAAAGACTAACAACAGAGGATGCACCAGAGGCAACTATAAGTGTTCAGCGCAAAAACCGGTCAACCAGGTGAATGTCATAATTGTATTAAGTAATAATCTTAGCGTATTACAATTTCTAACTTCGGCAGTACTTAAAATGAAAAAAAAAAAGTTTTTAGTAGAATTTGAAAATTATCAAAAATTCATACTTAAAACTTCAGAAAAAAACTGAAATACATGTATTTAAAATTATTTTCACGGTGACACATATCACTTTAATTAATCTCTGTCTATCGTAAGTTTTAGTTGTCTACAAATTACTGTGATTTTCTACTTCATCCTTTAAGATTTTTCTAAGGACCATTTCTTACGCGGTATTTTTTATTAGGCCTTCATTCACGATTAGATCTTTTTTTAAATCGTATTTCGTATACGGTGTACGAATAAAAGCATGCATTTTAATTCTTTATTCGATTTATTTTTGTTTATTTCCACGCGTGATGCATGTTTGTGCGTTATACATTATGTTTTTAAAACAATGTTTACTAAAAAATTTATTTCGATTTATTTAATTTAAATTATTATTAAAGTTATAGATCAATAATATGAGATTTATAAATAACTAATAAAGTAATATATAAGAGTGTTCTAATGTTATACGTTTTACATTATATCTGTGTACATATCGTATTCGAATTTTTTCAATCCATTGTGACGAAAAATGTGAAATATTTTTTTTTTATATATAATTTATCATCGTAATATTGTGTAAGCGCTGCACACGTTGTCGAAATCGCACTGTATACATATGCGATACACCATATACGCAAACAGTCGTATGGGACATGTGCCTTGAACACATATAACGGACCAATGAATATTTTTATTAAAACCACTCGCGTGTTTTGATGTCTATTCCTAAGAATCAGGTTTCTTACCGGAAGAGAAGTCATTATATTACGATTTATATATTATTTGTAGAACTTTTCGTTTTAGGTAAAGGATAACCAAGAGTTTTTATACTTGGGTATCTAATTATTTTATTTTATTTTTTGCACTTATTCCGGTTCAAATTATGATTTTGCTATATATAAGTTTTTGAAGAGTTTGAAAAGCTTCACTCCATTGTCGTTAATAGAGTTATAATTAAATATTAATCATTTTTCTTAAAACAACTTGTTTTAATATTCCGACGCATTGAACCACTCCTTTTTAGAACATAGAAATAACACATGGGTAACCTAAGCAGTACTCGAATTGGGAAAAATTAAGTAGAGGAGCTCAATCCAACGATTTAAAAACTGCGTTCCAAGTGCACAATTACTTAACACAGACTCGTATTAGTTAAAGTATAATATAATTCACTGTGGTTTATATCATAGGCCATGATTAAAAGTAGGTACCTAGTAAGGTATACTATAACTATATAGTAAGTTATACTCTTTTGTTTAAATAATTGTACAGTAAGTTAAATGTAATACCTATTTTATTAGCCATTACCTCAAATTTACTGATTTATAGTCTTATGCCTAGTCTTATTATAGTCTTCGCCTAGCCACTGAAATTGTAAGTTACAATAAAACATAGTATTAGAAATATAAAACATAGGACAACGAGCCGAACGATCGTATTTATTATATAGACATACGATTAAATAGGTACTTACTCGAAATAATTAATGAATAACAATCGATTATGAAATGATCATAATCAGCATTACATATTATACTGTTTTTTGAAGGCTGTAATGCTGTTTGGTGGCTGGAGCCGGAACATGGCTGACTTTGTAACAATGAACGACTTGATGTCGTTGAAGGATCGACTCATTTCCTGGGGATATGCCGAGAACAATATTCGGACGTTTTTTGCAAACGGCATAAACATGAGCGTGGACGACGGTGAGTGCCTATTTTATCGTATTATCCAAATCCGTTACTATAAATCATATTATAATATAAATATGTAACTACCATTCTCTGTACTTGGTACATATAATTTCTTGCATATTTTACTAACAACCTTCTGATTGTATTTAAATTCTTTCAGACGGCACCGTCAGTTCGACGACAGTTAACAACGTCGAACCGGCCGACAAGCTGAACATACGCAGATATATCAAAGGCGTCTGTAGCGCCGCACGGTGTGCTGACACGTTTTTCCTATACCTGTCCAGCCCGGCTAGGAGAGATGGAAACGCGATACTCTGGGACGCCAACGGCAACGGAATCGTAAGTCACTCGTCAAAGATACATGCATATGTATATATATATATTAATGTACAGGAGATACATTAATATAATGGAGTCACTTGCTGTCGACGAACACAAAAACGATTTTTAAAGGGTTCAAAACCGATTTCACAAATTTTCTAGTAATTTTCTTAAGATTTAAAATTTAAAAACTATATTTTATATTTTACTTACCACCACAATTATAATACTTTTCCACTAATCTGATACCCGAAAATTATTTATGAGACTAAGGGAGGGGGTTGATATGTTATAATATTATATTTAAAAACAATGATTTCAAACAAGAAAAATGCTGTCCTCATAGAAATATAGGATTTCAATAACTATTTTTTTATCTGTAAATACAAGATTTTTTATAGCTCACATTAAACTCCGATTTTTATTTTATTTCAAATGACGTAGTACAAAATAATTTGTAATAAATCATAAGATTGTCTATTTTTAAAGACAAATGATTAAGTTTAAGATTAAATCACTGATACGGTATTATATATTATTATGGTTTATGTACTAGGTATATTAGTATATATAAATATGTTATCATAAAAAGGTATATATTATATGCAATTTGAAAAGGATTTTTGTAAAAAAAAAAAATGCATGAGAACATTTTAACAATACAACGCGTGATTCCCATAATATAATATATTTATAAAATTATACCTACTATTATAATATATTTTATAGTGAATATATGCTACTGTATATATACAGAGTGATTCGCTAAGCATCATCACTTGTTTTCTTCAATAGTGCAGTTGTTCAAAATTTGATTTTTTTGTATTACTAAAAGCCGTACATTTAGTATATATTTTCTAAAATATTTTACGTATCAATATAAAAATTTGAACGAGTGTTGTTAGAGTTATATTTTTTTAAAACTATTTTTAAGGACTGCGATCTTTAATATAAATATTTGAATAATTGAAAAATTATATTCGTTAAAATTTTGAATAGGCATATAACAATTTTTAAAAATTAAACCATTAAATAATTTATGGCAATGAAAAGGGCTCCCTTTGAAAAACATAAATTTGTATCGGCACAGGACGTTCCTTAAGTAACACGCCAAATCTCAAAAATTTAAAAATACAAAGTCTTTAAGCATATTTAAAAATTCCAAAAATCAGAATTTGAATTTATTCATTAATACAGGTAAAAATGAGGATTAATTTACTTGGTGAATTACTCTGTATATAGTAAACAATGCCGATTTGTGTACAACTAATTGAATTGTGGAAAACCTGTACCTGGTACATTATATAATACTCATTGTATGCTTGCGTATTGTTTGTACATGCAGATGATCAACAAGTGGTTTGTAAACAAATTTAGTACATCAGTATCGTGAAACTGTAAAAAAGCGAATGAACATAGTATTAAGAACGTAAATAATGAATAGGTAATAAAGAAAATCGTTAAAAATAATAAAATTAAAATCGGAGTATCCGGCGAATAAAATCTTAAAATTATTATAATAATACTATATAAGCACATAAACTTAATTATTCTTCTAATGTAAAAGATGATATATACACTATAACTGTGCCGACGACATTTTATTTCAATGATAAATAAATAAATGAAATTAATTTTCTGTTTGTGTTTAGTACCTAATCAATTTTGTTTCTTATAAATTATAATGATACGTATTATATTATGCTTTTACAAGAAAACTGTAAGTATGGCATTATTGTAAAAATAGGCATACAGTATTTCCTATATGTAGTGTGTATAACTATAATATTATTGTAAAGTATTGTAGCAGTGATCGAAATAAAAAGTAAAACTTTTACTGAAGTAACAACTGCATGTTACGGCTAAAATGCCAAATCAAATAACCGATTCGTTTTATGCCGAATATTATTCACTAAATACTCGTATTAGAGAACCCTTCTTACGCCACCATAATTACAGTAGTTACCTACGTCCATTCGGTTAAATTCATTTTTTGTGTTTAAGCGGTATCGTAGATAGAATAAGTATTTCAACGAATAATACGTTTGGATTAAAAAAAAAAAAAAAGTCGTTTAACTAGTAAAACTTCTTATAACGATGCGGTCTCGTGTGGGTCGTACCTAATACTGTATACTAATACCTAGCTAGGCCAACTGTATGTCAAGTTATTTCGATGACATAAATCGTGGCGACACGAATTTTATACGCCGCCGGTCGTAGTTGGGTGGTATTGTGAAATGATCGAGTCGATCGGATAATACACAATGGTAATAATACATCATGCACGTAATAATAATACGGATTTCTGGATGAATTTGAAAATCATTACCTACGCACGGCCACGGTGTATAATATTGTAGGAAGATCCATTTTATTACAATAGACGCGACAGATTTATATAGTTGTTGTAGGAAACGCATGTTATATGAATTAACTTTTTCAAAAAACTATAGCCAAGTACGTGTATATACTGCCGTCACTAGTAAACCAATAAGACGTAGGTATTTTAATGTATAGTCGTTAAATATAGTTCGAGCGGTTGTGATGCCCTCCAATAATGAATATTGACTTATTGCAGAGGTTCTCAAACTTTTTCGTGTACCGCTTATCACGTATAGTATATTATTATTGCATATAGTAACATTTGTAATTTTATTATATATTATAATATAATGGACAGACAATGCTACTATGGAAATGATAAATCTGCAGTTGGAAAAAACATTAAGTCTATATTCTACATATCATGTATAGTGACAATATTGTGTTCAAGTCGAGATCGACTTCATTATTAATATATAGGTACGTGAGTAATAACTATTACATTAACAAAAAATGGACATTTTGACAAATTATCGTTAATTGCGATTTGTACGTTTTTTATATTTACTATAACATATTGATAAAACAGATATTTTTAATTATGGGTTAAGTAAACGGTATCGTGATTAAAAATAATTATAAACTAAGTTGAGCTATAAAAGCGATAAACTAAAACTATTAAGTGTTTTCATAGAATAAATCATAACAGAAGTATTCTGTTTAATTACTAATTAAAATTCATTAAAAATATAAACGAAGTTAATAATAAATTGATAGAAAACAAAAAATAAATCAATTCATTTTACTTTCATACATTTTTAACTTATTCATTCCAAGGTCTGCAAAGAGCGATCAACTGTGAATTATTATCGGTCATAAATTATAAAATTATTATTACGGACATAACACATATGTATAACATCAAAATAATAGTATATTCATTTTGACGTAAAATTTAGCTTAGAATAAATACCTATATTTTATGTTTCATACTATGGACAATACTATTTTACTTATGAAGTTAGAGTTTATTTAGTAAATAAATACAATTCCAATGGACCATTGGAGTAATTATTCTCATCTTGTTTTAGAATCATTTTGAAAAATAAAATATAATATTTGATTCTATGCAACTGTACTCGTAAAAGCGATGTCGTGTGGATATACAACGCATTACTTTTACTATTATACACACGCGTGTATGCATATGTATATACATTGAACACACATGATACTATATCGATATCAGGAGACAATTATATTTTTATTTATTGCCTATCTACTCTATCTCCAAAAATATAATTTCAAAATAAAATATAGATAAAGATCTATATCCCAAATAACGAGTAGGTGCATTAAAATATTTTCATGGAAGTCAGCTTGCTGTAATATTATGTGTTTCGACTGTTTCGAGTATGTAGAATTTCCGTTCCCAGCACATTCCGTTTTGTTTCCACAAAAACCCGGTTTTAATCGGTAAAATACGTTTCTTAAACATTTGGTCCACGTGTTTACACTGTACCCTTCTGTATTATAGCGCCATCACATTTATAAATACTTAATAATTTATCATTTAAAATGTCTTTATAATTTTTAAATCTACTACACATTGGGTATATTTTATTTGCCAACAATGGTGAACCAAAGCGATTATGTAAAATCGTATGAAACAAGGTTCTCCCTCCGCTGTTTATTAGTATAGAAGTTGAGCGTACGTCATTGAGTATAACCGCATAGGTAACCGTAACGGATATAATAAGTTTAAACTCATTGATTAATCGTTGTACACATACCAAAAATAATTCTGCGGAAACCAAAGGATCGATATTTATTGATTTATAATATAACATCCACGAAAGGAGGTAAACATATGTCATGTACGGTAAATTAGTAATATTATAAGAATGTTAAGAAAATATTAAAAATGCATTAATTTTAATAACAATTATAGTATAAACATCCAAATTAACTAAATGATATGCCTAGTGAGTGAAAACAAAAATTAAAATTAATCTAATTGCATAACATTGACACTTGAATTAGGAATTTGAAAATTGAATTTATTTAATACTGATGTTTTATAGAAATTTAGTCATTAGTGCTCTTGTTAGTTTTTTAAAATAAGTTTTCGGCAATAAAATGTAATGATACAAAAAAACACATACTTACATTGCATTGTAAACACTGTAAACTCAATACATCATTCCTCGCGTCGCTCATAATTGAAAATTTAATTAAATCCAATCAAACGTATTCTTTTACACTAGCGTGAATGCGTATTTTTTTAATAAACTTTTCAAATTAATTATTATTATGTTTTTGTATTTATTAACATATTAGTATAATTTAATTTCAAAAATGCAATAAAAATAACTTTAACTAACAACTTTTTTAATTAACTAAATAATAAAGTCAAGTATTCACAGTTAACAATAGTATAATGCGTTTGTTGTCACTTTTCTACCATACCTATTAATAAGGGATTTATATTGAATTTTAACCAATGTCACTAAGTAACTAGTGGTGGCGTCATACATCGTGGCGAGTATAATCAAAATTTAATTTTTAAAAACTTTAAATCGCTTTAAAATAAAGAATTTTTCATTACTTAACACCTTCCGCGATAACTAAAATGTATTAAAAATTATATAAAATGTACAAATCATTTTTGATGTTTTTAATCAAAAAACGTTTGTACCTATTATACAATTTTTCTATTTTGAATATATTATGATAAAATTACTGTAACATAAATTTTGAAAATGTATACATTTATTAAAATACTGATTTTCAAATATATAGTTTGATTAAGCGTAGTTAAAATCGATATTTTTAAATTCTTGGAATTTTTATGCCATTTAAAGTGTTTCTTGTGATGATGCATATGTAGTTATTTTTATTAAAAAAGACCGTTATTTTATACTATATACATTTTTAAGCAAAGGTTTTTTTTTTAAATGTCAATGTACTTATATATTGTATACATAATTCAAAATCCACACGAGTATTTTTTGAGTTATTAAACTGTATGTACTAAATGTACTAATATAAATAAATAGAGTAAGAATAATTTATATAATATGTAAGGAAGGTAGTTATTGATTTATGTAACCGAAGGGCCTTGCACCCGAATTTTGTATTCGAGTTTCGGGTTTCCTTTGCTGCAGGATGTATTCGGTTGTTCAAACACTGAAACAACAAACATCTGTACCCTTGTGACCGTTATTGTTTCGGTTAATTATACGAGACATGATGGGTTAATTCGAATGATGTATTACAGTTACCTAGTAAAAATTTAATTTGAAAGCCGTGTACGTATTATTTTTTGTTAATTTAAAATATTCCTTAGAATTTTATTTCAAATCATAATATTTTACTGCCGGGCGAATAATACTGTTGAATGCATTCGAAATAATTATATACGTATAATATCGTTAAGCCGCTGTAGTCGAAATCTGCATGTTATAATATTATACACACGGGTAGTTTACACCGGCTATAATAATAAAAACTTCTCGATTCCACAGGTGGAAAGCGACGAGATCTACACGTCCAAGGAGTTCTTGCACGACATATCGCACTGTTCGGCGCGCCGCGTGGTCGTGTTCGTCGACCAGAGCTACAGCGGTATGCTGGCGCTGCACGCCCAGTTCCAACGTCGTCGCGTCGAAAACGTCATGATCATACCGACCACTAGCATGGACGACTGGACACCCAGGCACACCTTCAACGCGTACATGAGAGAGTCCAGTAGGACCGCCTGTCTGTCCGAGTACATCAAGGTAAGTCGTCATCATCGATACAGCTTGTGGCACCGTATTATTATAATATAATAATTATACAATACACATATCATATTATCCGGTGTTTGAACTGGCAAACAATTGGGAGGGGGATTAATTAATTCAAAGAAAGGGAATGCAAAAGTGTAAAGAATAAAAATAGTACGTAACTTAATATTTAAATGATGCCTTATTGATATTTGGATATATAACTAGAAGAAGTACGCAAACATTTTTACTGATAAAAAGGATAGAGGGACTCCGTCTAAATACTGAATTAAAACATTTGATATAATGTCTATCATTGTATTGCATATACACGCGGTGTGAAAGTAAATAAATGTGCAAATGCTACTATAACACTGGTATTATTATTATTATTGTTAGTAATAGAGTATTTTTATACCCGATTCGATTATATTTAAATATACACGAAAACTGCAGTTATACCGACGTACCAAAATACGGTTTGAACAAAATTGAAAACCTTTGTTTTTTTTATAACGTATTCTCATTTTTTTTTTATTTCAAAACCATAATTACGCGTTAACTTTTAACGTGTTTTTAAGCAATTCGATAGAAGTTGATACTTTTAAAAATATATTTTCGTGTATACGCTGAAAGTTCATACAACTGTTGAGATTTTACTAGAAAATAGGTTCTGTCCGGGTTAGGTTAACACATGAGATACACAAGTTTTTAGTTCATCTGGTCATATATTTTATAATTAATTGTTTGTCCTAGTTTAAGTAAAATAAAATATAGCAACCCTACTCTGACCCCATAAAAGAGGGGATGCATTTCATAAGTCCTGTTTTCGTATACAATAGAAACCTGTTATTGCTAATTGATATGTTTATGTTAGACATAAAATACGCGGAGGATATTATTCAAATTTAGAAGTACGAGTATATGATATTATAATCTAGACGGGCAAAACGAAATTTGATAACGCCGTCACAACGAAAAGGTTATTATTCGAATACACATATATTATTATGGACACACAAAGAACACGAAAAGAAGTGTAATTAAATATTAAATCAAAGACCTAAACGGTGGATTACGTACTGCGTTTTCACTTCTGCAACACATACTTGCATGCATATTCATAGTCGTTCATGTAAATATCTATCGGGTGATCTTTAAACGCAATACAGTAGCTCCTTGTTTCTAAAACTATAAAAGTTTTAAAAAATACTATTTTACAAAACCTTAAGCTATTAATAAACATTATTTAAAAGAAATTTTATTTATTTACCTTTTTTAATCGTTATAATTTTTAGTTTTTAAATAACAACAAATACATTCCTGAGAATTATAATAAATTAAAATGTCGAGCAAGTACCTAGTAAATTAGTTATAACTATAACTTAACAAGTATAGATGATTGGACCAACATTTTGTGGTGTTATCCTGTATGGTTGTATGATTCCACTGCGGCACTATGGATCATATGAACTTAAAAAAACTATTCATGTACCTATTACTATTAATTGTAACTGCTTTTTCGAAAATCAATTTTTATATATTAAAATACTCGGATAAATATTTTGCTTAAGAATACAAAATTAAAAGTTGTATATTATACTCTAGTTCAAAAAAGTGGAAAATTGAAAACGATAACGGTAAAACAAATTAATAAAAATAAATTATTTTTTTTAAAAAATGTGGTTTATAACGGCTTCAAATTATATAAAAAAAAAAATTCAAAAACGTTAATAGTTTTTAAAATAATGAATGTCTTTTGTTAAAAGAATCACCCGATGTATATATATATATACACATATGTGATACATAGGCAGGTACTCTCACGTCAACATTTTTCGCTCCACCGCGTACTATGGACGTAAATTTTAATCGCACACGAAACCATACAACCATTACACGACGTCGGTGTGGGACAAATGCGCATTTGTCGGCATACACTATTGCCGCCGAGTTGCCGAGATCGACTTAGATAGATTCTGGTCATCATATAGGTATGTGCGGGAACACCTAAAAACAGAACCATATTTTTTTATTTGTCGTCGTCGTCGTCGTCTCGTTTGTAGGTATATATATAATATGTATAAAATAATGCTTGTACAGGGTTAGTCGAATTAAATCGTCCGATGCACTTCGCCTGGCTTCCTAGGTCACCTGATCTTACGCCATGCGACTGCTTCTTTCGGTGATATTATGTTAAATCTACCGTGTACGTACTACCGTTATCATCGACCATCCTAAACACAAACCCTAAAAAATTAGCGGCGTCAATTACAACGGAAGTGCGTGCAGTGAATTATAGTATCCCGAGCACGCGATTAACCGAGGGAAGCCACGAAAAACATTTATAGGTATCATTAAATACACTTTAAAATTTAAATATTATACCTACATTTTTTTTTTTATTTAATGAACCGTATTATGTTACTCAAAACCTAAAAACTAAAAATTTACCGGCATTGGGAATCGGATGAATCATTTTGAACAACCCTGTATACTTTCAGTAATTAAACAAAGAAACTAATATTACATAGTTTGTATTAGCACCGAAAACGTGTTTCGCGATGGATAAATCGTAATTCGCATTATTGCGCGATGTTCTCGTTGACGTTTTTATCGTTTTGTATTGGGTTTTTTTTTTTTTGCGCTTATAACTCAATGCTAATCGAGTTTTTTTTCTCCGGTTAAATTTCTAATTATATTATTGCTTTGTCCTTTATTCCCGTGCACAATGCGAATAATATATGTTTCGACCATATGTCGCGCCTACACGGGGATTGAATTCGTATATTTAGATGGCATAATATATTATATACATCGCGGTGCACGTGATGCACGCGCGCTGATACACAGCGAACGACTCGACGCACAACCAACCGTTGAGCGTATACCTACTGTCAAGCCACTGCGATCGGTCCACCGGTTTTCGTTTGCGAATCACTACCATTAATTTTGACCTTTTTATTGCACATCGTTCGATTTTCGGGTTGTAACTACGGCATTTGCGCATCAGCCGTTTAAAAGATCTTACATCATTTTCGCATCAATATAATATATAATAAATAAACAATATTATTGTTTGACAATAGAACTAAAAAAAAAAAGGCGTTTACACAAAAGTGCTAGTTGGTTTCTAACTTTGATCTTAAACTTCGCATTTCTCCAAATTTACTCTCGTAACGTCCGATTTTCAAATATTGTACGGATATTTCAGTTTTAAAATATATAATAATATTATGAGAAATAATATTGTGTAGATAATATTGCTGTGTAGGCAATCATTTAGCAATAACACGACTAAGGTGTACGGTTGACTAATCGATTTTTGTCGCACAAGTATATTGCATATCAAACGCGATATTAGCGATTACTGGATAATAAAATTTGTGAGACGCTGTATATTTTGTTTTCTCTCTCTGGCCCGTGTACAGCTTGTAAAATTAGCATTCAGCAGAATCGACCTTGTATAATTGTGTGGTTAGCTTTTAATTTAAAAGCGAATTCACAAATTATCAAACTTAAATTTAAAAACTTTATCCGTGGTGTTTATACATATATCTACGTTGGATTTTTTACATATTTCAATTTTTCATATAAGTCAGGGTCGTAGTAAAAACATGTATTTTATACAAAAATTCAGTTTTATTATTACAATTTTTATGATTAAATTTTAAATTACAAACTATTATTATTATTAATATTATTTAAACATTTAAATGTGCTAAATTTCAAATGTGATCGCAAGCCGCACATTATGACAAGGCGGGCCGCGGGTTGAAGACCTTTGATGTTATTTATGAATATTTTGGTTTAAAATTTAAATATTGTAAAAATATCTAACGTAAGAACACAGATAACGTTTTTAACTTTAAGTTTGATTAGATAACAACATAGACTATACAGTATTGGTTCTGTTCATGATAAATTCCCCATGTAACGCGAATAATGCATTTATCTATTTTACAATATAATAATTATCGTTATTCCTCCTCGTGGTCTTAAATAAATTCTTAATGTTCAGATTCCGTTATAAACATGTAAACGCTATACCATCCCATTTTTACCTCGGGACGTACATAATATTATAATATCTCGCACTTTGAACTGCATAACTGCACGGTAAGTATAAATTATACTAATCGAAAATACTTGTGAGATAAGATATTGTAAATAGTGAAAAGAATATTATATTGTTGCACGTATAAATAACACCTATATGCCTGTAAAATTGCAAAAAATTATATTTTGTACACTATTTGTATATCAGTAAGTTGTCGTTGGCAATTTAGGTTATCAATTATCAATAGAGATTAGTGGATGCCGGATGACAGATATTAAAGTGATTAAACATTTTCCGCCGCAAAAAAAAAAACAAATGTTTCAATATAGTATTACAGTGTTGCAAAACATTGATGAAACATAACGTTTGTATAAATGCATTATTTATTAATCGGACAGAATACATTACTGTAGTCTGCAATACTGTACAATATGGTTTATCAGTTTCTTCACTTAACATTGTATAGGTGTCAGTGTAAAATTCCAATTTGAACAGAAAAGAAAAATAATAATTATTTTATTCCTAACTCTTAACAATTTCAACTGAGCGGTCCAATAACGTTGCATACCGACAAATTAATAAACATTTCTACTGCCTATCTCGAAATTATAAAATACTTAGAAAAATAATATATTATTACATAGATATGGGTATTTATATTATTATAATTTATAATTTATACGGTATAATATCTGATGTCCGACAAACTTACCCGTGACCATGATTATCTCCTTTAAAGGGAGCATAAAAACGAAACGCCTTTTCTGTCAATTGATCAAAATTTTATCGTTCAAACGTATACCAGCTAAGTGGTAGGTATATAGCACCTATACTTATATAATTAGGCATATATTATGCGTACTCGCAGGTGTGGTGAACTCAGCGTTAGACTACGATTTTTAAATTATAATTACCCATAGGCCGTTATAATTTAACAGTTATATAACACTTAACACACCGATATAATATTATAGAACAATCGGCAGAAATGTAGAATGCTATACGTGTGTCAGACTCAATATTTAATTGCTTAAAATTCAATTATCTATAAAGTAATAGTGTTGTATTATACCGCCAAAAGTATTATTATTAAATGACCGTATCACATTACTCAAAAAAACGTTTCTATATAATATATAGATAATATTAATTGGTATTTATAATATTATAACCAATAGTATATAGATGATTGTATGGAGCATAAATACAATATTCTAAAGAGACGTCATAAAAATGTTTCCAGCAAAAAATATACCTATAAAAGAATCAACATTTAATAGGTGATTCGTCGTATATACTTAATTATACGTATTAATATAGTAAATTCTGACTATTGAAATTTTTAAACACACTTACTCAAGGACCGTATTTTCAAATTCTTAAATTATTTTGTATTACAATTCTATGGTGATGGAAAACTCTGATTTTCTAATGAGAACTACAGTTTTTTACAACAAATTATTTAATAGTAGGTAACTCGTTTGAACATTTTAATTTACCTAACTCATTATTCAAACGATTAGTTTTTTAGTTATTATCGTTATTGAAATGTTTGTACTAGGGATTAAGTCATTAAAAATAGTATTACATAAGTATAAAATGGATGTAATAGATGATTGTTGGTAGATTAATATTAATCACTAACATTTTCAAATTACTGTCGGACCCAATGCTTTTCAACACATTATAGTATGTATATATTATTCTTATTATTAGTACACAATGTTAAATAAATCTAAAACCACTCGTTTAAATTTTAATTCTAACACATCAATGCTTTTAGAAAAATAATTCGATTTAATTTACAGTAGAATAAATAAGTTGTCATTTGAAAAACAAAAGTTTGTATCTCTACAAGATACCCCTTAAATAATAACAAAAATCTCAAGAGTTTTAAAACACGTGTTCTTTATATAATCTTACTTGAAAATTCTAAAAATCAGATTTTAAATAACTACGTTATTGAAGAAAAACAGGGTGTGCGCACGTTCGGCTAATCACCTTATACATAGTTATTTAAATTGTTTTAAATAGATAACGTTTTGGTGGTTTAATGTACACCACCACCAGATTATAATAATATATTGATATTTACGATGGCAAACCGATCTTCCGATACGGATGTACGCCTCATGTAATATTGCGATGCGGTGTTCTTCTCGATTTTAATATATGCGAAATGGATTTCTAAATAAAAACTTCATCTGGTATCCATACGTTAGTCGCGGATTGCCTGAAAAAGTTCCGGAATTTCACGTTTTCAATGACAAACGACTCCGACCTTAAACAAACGAAAAAAACATAACTAAACACACGCTCGCTAAATCGCAAAAGTAATATATTTTTATTACATATATATTATTGTATTAGTGCAAACGGCGTTTCTAGTCTTCTCCTTGCTTTGTATAATGCGAAATTTGATTTACGCGCGTTTGTGTTTTGCGCTCCGCATAGAAATACTTGCGTTGGTGATGAAATCGTTTTTTTTTTTTTTTTTACCATACATATACGAATACACGCGAGTTATTTACATATTGATTTTTAATTGATTAATAATTTGAGATAAATTTCTTGCGAAATTGTTTGTTTAAATAGAAACTATTTTAATGCCACGGATTTTGCAATGTGTTTTCTCGTTCGCTATTATTTTACGAAGGCGCCGATTATACATTATTACATTAATATGACCCGTCTTATCCCTTACGATGTTATTACACTATGATTTTATATAGTAAGATCGTCTTTGTGATATTTTTTTTTTTTTTTTTTATCATCTATTTGTATACGCGTAGAATGTCAGTATGTTATTATTTATTATAATATCCACACGCAAACACGTCACAATAACGTTATACTATTTGAATGGGTATAATTTAATTTTAATTTCGGGATTTTAAATTTTTTGACGAGATCTGGTACTGTTTTAATCTTTTATTCATGGACTGTTTTTTCGTATGAGTCAAAAAAAAAAGTCATCTTGAGAACAAGGACAATAAAAGAAATATTCGGTTCGATATTTTCTTTGTGTGTGCGTGCATATATCTATTATATATATATATATATATATATATATATACATTGTTTAGTATACCTATATAATATTATGTAGCACGTACGAACTATAAGTCGCGAACGTTTAAGGAATAAGTCGTCCTTTTCTTGTAATATAATACAGATAAACTGCACCGGACCGACTCCGGGACGCCGACCGCTGTACAGTGGATGTTTAGTCGATGCCCCGGGATTATTTATTAAAAAAAAATTGCGAGATAAAAAAATAAATAAATAATGTGCACAAAAAAAAAAAAATACCCGTTTAACCGAAATTTTTGCCGATCCGTAATGCGGTGGCCTTGAACGCTGTACGCGTGCGTATATAATGTAGTATAAATTATGATAATGTTTGTAAGTATGTATATATATGTGTGCTATTTTTGTTGTATACATACGTGTTTAAATAGCCTCTTTTCGGCATAATTACATATATGCCCAATCTATACACGAGGCTAGTATATTTTCAAGACAGGATAGTGTAAATAGAATAGTATGCTATAGCTTCGGCTTTAAGCTAACAATCAATAGTGAAATATGTAGGGTGAGTAGCTATAGCGTCTCAAGTCAGGACAATTCAATAGATTTGGGGGTTCTATATTTTTTGACCTATTGGCGCCAAAAAAACTGACCTGAAATTCCTGGCATCGTGTAAACTCGTAGAACCTATCTACTCATAGATCGACTCCGCGAATTCAAATCGGATCCATTGTAGAACTGTAAAAGGTGCTAGTGATATGGGATATAAACTATGCTATATATGATATTATGAAAATCTACATTTATGCATCGTTCACTTAATCCAGTTCTCTATTCTGGCTCACGGCGTAATATAATGACTTATTGAGCTTAATACAATCTCAGATACATAATTTTGCGTGAGGATAGATCTCAAAGATCACTTGCTTTACCTCGAGGTCGTATATAGGTGGAAATAAATTTTGGGCGTCTGAACTCCTGAAGTCTCGGCTACTGTCGTGTTTCCACTGACAGAGGACGCAGAGGATCTGCACACGCTTATAGTGACAAACGAGAATATAATATTATTGAGTTTATAGATGTTATAGTATTTTTGTGTACTTACGTATATTATTATTATTATTATTATAGGCAAATATTAAGTTGTGCCTGTCCTGCAAATCTTATGTAATATACTCACGAATTTTTTCTCTCATTTCAGCCTTTCCAGGAATCCCAAATGATGCCACCGGTGTACACGGGTGTGTTCATGGAGCAAGAGATGAGGAACATCTCGATATCGGGAATAAGGCCATGCGTACCGCGATAATATAATAACAAATAATATGACGGATATCCAATACCGCGCCGACAGCCATTTTCTATCCAACAGCAGTCGTCGAGTCAGCGGCAACACATAATATTAATATCATTCCTCTCATTAACTTTATATAACATTAATTATTTTTTGCATGTATCGTAAATATACGATTATTATTGGTAGGTACGCACGAAGTGTTCACTTCAACAATGTTGTTTATTTTTATTTTTTTTTTTTTTATTTTTTGATTATTATTATTATTATTTTTTTTTTTTTAATTAATATTATTAATTTGTATATGCTTTTAAACATTAAGTATTAATATAACTATAGCTGCAGTATACTCGCATAATCACTCTGACGTTTAATAATTTAATAATATACAAAATGTAAATGCGTATTTTGAACCAGCTACACAGCGAATTTAAACAGAGAAAAATATGTTACGACTTTCATCTAGCATAGCTAAAAATTATTACAAATTTGCGTTATTAAACTAATTATACGTTTCAGGCTTTTCATTTTTCTTATTTTTTTTCATTTACGTAAAAATCATCACTATTTACAGAATAAAAATAGTATCATCGTTTGAATATGTAGTGCACGTCACACGTAGGCTTATAACGATACGATAAATTATTAATAAAAATTAAATCACTCGTGGCCGTTGCGTACTCAAAAATATTATGTCGGAGACACGTCAATATGGAAAATAAAAAACTCCGAAGAATCAGTAACACAATCAAGCGCCATGTCCTGTAAATATTGCACTGCGACACTACGTACGACGTACATACGATAATACTTATTTTTACAGATAGAATGTTAATGACCTAAAAAGGTACCAAAAATGCATTTATTATCTAAAAAAAAGTGTTTTTGGATTTGTAGAATACAGTTTATAAATAAATATCTGATGTGTTTCAAAGAGTATAATATTTATCATGCAAGAAAAATGTATACACCACCGTTAATTCACTAATCACAATAAAAATCTTCAATGTACAACAGTAATAAAAAATTATCTACTTTAATAAATATTCATAAAACTATGGAAAAATTACGTTAAAAAAAGAAATGCATTTATAGCTAAATATTCCCAAAAATACGAAATAAAACTTATATACTTTGAAACAATGAAGTATGTCACAAATGTGTAGTTTTAAAACCATTGTATAGGATTAAAGGGGAAAATGCCAAATTCATCAACATTCTGTTTTTACTACACATTATTGTATACACTTATGCTGACATAGTAAACCAGATACCGTACTATTATTATATACAGCAATCAGCAACAGTATGTTATTAGGTAAGTATCTCATATATATTATTATATAATAAATACGCGCGTCCGTCCGTTTCCACGTCCGGACACTATTGGGGTCGGGTCGTCGTCTTATTATTACTGAAATTATAATATAATATTATACAATCGTTATTATTGATATTTATTGACGGTGGAACCGTCCCCGCGGCCGCCGCATATTTCTATCGGTACGTCTTAGACACGATATAATATTATATTATTGTTTTCTTCCACGAGTCATCTTATTGTAACAATTATATACATTATTCGTTGTTAAAATGCTCGCGCCCGAATTTCACGTTATATAACAATATTACTTACGGTGATAGAAATACTATTTTATACAGCACATCATAATATATACAATGTGATTCCCCATCAAGCATGCTCATTCGTGTTTTTTCTTTAATGATTGATATATTCAAATTCTGATTTTTAGAATTTGTAAGCATACTGAAGGACCATATTTTAAATTATTTATTTATTTAGATTTTACCATAAAAGGAATACCATTTAAGGAGTTTTCTGTGGCTTTATTAACTTATTTTTTCAAAATTAGATTCAATATTTTATAGGTAATATCAATTGTTGATAATTTTTTTTTTTTTAAATGTTATGCATACCTAAATCAAAATTCAGGGTTATTAAAATGTATATACTCGACAATAATAGTCCTTAAATGGCTTAAATATATGGTCTTAAAAAAAATTTAAAATAGATAGATATCTAGACATGATATCTAGTTTCTATTTATTGTACTCAAATATTTTTTACAAATATCATAAAATATAAATGTATTAATATTAGGTAATGCTATAATTTTCAAATCATCAAAGCCGCTATTATATATCTTCCAAACTTATTATCATGAACCTAAATATTGTCCTTAGTACTCATACAAAATTAATCTGCTAAACATTTTACAGGAAAAAAAGTGAGATTCTTATTAGAAAAAAAAAGTTAGTATCGTCACAGACCACTCGGTAAATGATATAAAAAAAATTTAAATAATTAAAAATATGAACCTAATAAAATATACTTAAAAATGTCGAAAATCATAGTTAGAATAGGACAAATAGCGGCGAGAATGCTTGATGAATCACTATGAGAATATTACTTTTGATTTGTATGTCGTATGTGTGTGTATCACTGTATCGTATGATGCTATATTCGGTCATAGGTAATAGTTATGTACTAATTAATTGCTATTAAGTAATATATATGTTTAGCTAATACTCTATTAGTGACGTGTCCATCTTAAGGGCGATGAAATAACATTGATAACTGATAAACATTTTATTATTAACTGCTGCAACAGTCATCGTCCATCACTGTGCTTGTAAACGATCATTCTCGACCAAAACATAATAGGTATCGTTTTATTTTTATTATTTTATCACCTTCCTAATACTTTTTAACCAAGTAACTGATAATTAACGCTAAGCGTTTACGTCGTGTTTTTAAATGATTATAGTTATTTATCCAACCGATGTGTAAAAAATCGAAAATCATATTGATGGATTCGCTACTCCAAATATCGGTTTACTTAACACAATTTTCAAAATATAACCGCAGAAACGCGAGACTGAAGTATATCACTAAATAATGGGCATAATAATATTCATAAAACAAACATTTAGGAGATAATATATAGAAAAAACCTAGTCGAGAAAAATTAGTGTTCCTGGCTTGCTCTATCCTTGGCAACCACGGTGCAACAGTTGGATTTAAATATACCATAGGTATTGAATTTAACGTACCAATAATATCGGTAATCGGTGAATCGTCGTTAACCACAATTCACAATAAATAATCAATTTCGACGTTATTTCACTTCCACGGTTTAGATGCCGGAAAACAAGCTATTCCAATTGATATGTTCTCGAAAAACAAAATAGTTTATACAGTATGATTATTCTAATAGTAGACGCGTTCGTATTATCCCGACAATAATACGTCACATTAACGTATTTAAAAATATACTTTTTTTTTTATGATTCGAATTCATTACAGAATAACATTTTCATATTTTATGTATTTGTATGCAGTATATCAAAATATTTTTCTGAGAATCTCTAATATTTCTATGCGTAAAATTCGAATCTCGAACGCGTAGTCACTAGTCAGTTAGTTGCAATAGTAACCATATATATATATATATCAAATTGTGTGAACCATAATCCTATGTACACTATTAAATATAATAATATATTTGAATTTTGAGTTGCGTGTGATAAATATGTTGTTTACCAGACAATGATTATTTACAAGTATGCTCGGTAGACTAAACATCAGTGTAGATAGTTGTAAATAGTCACATAGTTAATCACGTAGATATATAGATTATTGTTATGTATTATTATTTGGTATAGTTTAGCGATAGAAGTCGCCAATTCGCCATCACAGTACTAATAATCACTAAATTC